>NC_083630.1:16456611-16516611 GCF_963584025.1 Labrus mixtus | reverse complement strand
CATACATACATACATGCATACATACATACATACATACATACATGCATGCATACTTAACATACATACATACTTACATACATGCATACATGCATACATACATACATACATACATACATACATACATACATACATACATACATACATGCATGCATACATACATACATACATACATAGATACATACATACATGCATGCATACATACATACATACATACATACATGCATACATACATACATGCATACATACATACATGCATACATACATACATACATGCATACATGCATACATACATACATACATACATACATACATACATGCATACATACATACATACATGCATGCATACTTAACATACATACATACATACATGCATACATACATACATGCATACATGCATACATACATACATACATGCATACATGCATACATACATACATACATACATACATGCATGCATACTTAACATACATACATACATACATACATACATACATACATACATGCATACATACATACATACATACATACATACATACATACATGCATACATACATACATACATGCATACATACATACATACATACATACATACATGCATGCATACTTAACATACATACATACATGCATGCATACTTAACATACATACATACATACATACATGCATACATACATGCATGCATACTTAACATACATACATACATGCATGCATGCATGCATACATACATACATACATACATACATACATACATACATGCATACATACATACATACATACATACATACATACATACATACATACATGCATACATACATACATACATACATGCATGCATGCATGCATGCATACATACATACATACATATTGGCATGTTAAGTAGTTTTTGTATGGTGTTGTAATGTACCTTTTACCGTTGTTTATTTTTTTTGACCTCATTCAGGTTTTTGGATAGTGTCAGACTCAAAATGAGGCTCTGTGATGAATGTGATGATGGAAACACAGTAGACGAGCAGACCGCACAGTCTGCAGCCTCCAGCTGCTCGAGAAACTTGTTACAGCTCAACCTATTACGCGTCAGCCATCATCAACATCCTAAGTGAGACCAAAGTCATGAATTATCACCATTGATACAGAATACCTGATGATCCTGACTTAATAATTATCATAACACACATGGTAACCTTTGCATTACTTTTCTTTGAACCATTTACTGTGGAGGACTGGTTTCATGTACAGCCCATACAGTATCTTAACACTTCTAACAAAGATGTTTATCTCTCTTTCAGTGAAAACAAACAGATGCCACTTACAGCCGTTTACCTCCTGATGACACAGGGGCAATCCAAAGAGATGATCGACTCCAACCTGGAACCTTCACTCACAAAGTAAGATTACTTTTGTAAATATGTGAAGGGCAGGAGTGGAAGGAACTATTTTAAAAGAAGATGATCTGTCAATCATTTCTTGGTCCATCAGTGCGTTGTTGTGTCTATGACATGGCAGAAAAAAGTGAAAAATTAGGTTCAGTGTCTCCAAGGGCCCAACATGATATTCGTCTTGTTTGGATCGATACCCAAAAATATTCAATTTACTGTCATAGAGGAGGAAAGAAATCTATAAATCTGAAACAATTCATTAAATAAAAACAACTAACTCAATGCAGTTGTAGCTGAAAGAACAAGGGGCGTTTAAATCTAATCATTGTCTTTTCTGGCCACAAAAAAACATGGCGACAACAAAACTGCAAAACTCAAAGCTTCAAAAAAGTAATCCACAAACAAAAGGTGAGGTCATGTTGGCTGAGGGTACTTTTCATAAATGCTCAGTGATTTTGATCGTTCCACTTTCTATTCCTAATGCTAACATAACTAACATTTGGCATTTCTGAGTCTTTTTTAAATCTTTTTTAATTGAGAGATTAATCCTCAGTAGTACAATTTAACAATGGATTCTTTAAGATTTACTCTTCTTCTATAAGTGTTAACTTTAAGCAGTGTAGAAATGATACAAACTCAAATTTCAATCTACTTTCAGACTTGTGTGCAGGAGAACGAGCAGTAAGGGATATCCGCCATGTTTCTAAATCCATCCCAAACATTTCAGTGAGTTAACTTTTCTTTCATCCTCTACAGCAGGTTGTGCTGCTCTTCGGTTGTTAATGAGGTATTTTATTTTATTTTGAAGGTTTTGATGTTGTGAAGCCTGAAGCCTTGAAGAGCGGTCATGAGAGGAGAAACACAAGATATCGCTCTGAGCTTCATTTTTCAGTAAGACAAGAAAGTTTCAAGCTGGATATCAGGCTGTTCTCACGGGATCTCAGCGAGTAAATCATCTGCTTCTTGAATTCTGCACAAAACGTATGAAAATGTAATCTTTATACTTCGAATGTGTTTTTTTATTGGCATGTGCTGCAAAGTTCCAATCAGGGACTGAAAACAGGAAAAGTGAGAGAAAACAACCGAGGTTAAGTAAAACAAATATTTAAAAATGTACTTTTTTAAACACCAGAGCTTTCATTACACTCGAAGTAATTATATTTTTTCAGCCACAACTGCATCAATCTTTTAATCCGTTCTCAGACTCTCAGAAATCACCTTTGTAATCCAGACAACTAAGAAGTTTACCGTTATGTTCAGAAATTATTTCATAACTTCTAACAGAACATCCAGACAGGGAATTTTCACATAGATTTAATTTTGAGCTACATTACAGAGTCAGCAACTGATCTTTAAAATAAAAAAGTATTGTTTATTTTTTAAATAAATGTAATTGCACCAGAGATAGCTATTAGCTTATTTGTATCTGTTGTCCCTGTGTAGGTAGACAAACAATACATAACAGGAAGTGCAATATCTAAAACACCAGGATAAGTCAAAATGATTTTGTACATTACACTTCATAAGAAATCACATATATATGTTAAAAATAAAATAAAAATAATAATAAATAAATATATATATATAAAAACTATAAAAACTATTTTAAAAAAATCCATAAATATGAACAAACACTACATTAAACAGCAGCACCATAATGTCCATCAGTATAAAAATGTTTTTGTAGTTTTGTATTTTTTTTTAAACAATTAATCTGCTAACGTTATGTCAACATGTTTTCTCATTATTAATTGCTTCTGAAGCATTCGTGTTGTGTTTCAATCTGTGCTGGAGGAGCCCATGATCTGCTTTTCATTACTGCTAGTTAACGTGGGCACAAGCTTCCTCCAGACATGTGACTCAGCATGCGTGTCTTTCTTTTCGTCCTTAACACAGTGTCTGAGAAAGGTGCGTTTGATTTACTGTTCTGCGACGTTCAATATAATCTGCTCCTTAACCAGTAAAACAAATCTTCTGTAGCCTTCTATTAAACAGCGTTGAGTGTTTCTAATTTCTTTCCATACATGTATTCAAACATTAAACCGTTATTTTTTTCAAGAATTCATGAAGCTGAGGATAGTTGAACAATATAAGGAGATTAAGGATGTGGTTGTAGTACGGCCAAGAGTTTAAAATGACTGTACTTTCACTCCTGTGTACACCTTTGTGTCAATATTGTTTGATTTCTCATCTGACAGTTCTTATTTAAGGAAGAATGGTGAATATTCAATATTGGTTATAGAAAGTCCTGAACAAAGTTTAAATTCACCCAAATGTGTCTGAATAAAAAGGGTTATCATGGATAAGCTTTATACTGAACAGGTAATCTATTAAGCTGCTACATTATTGAATTTTGCCCTTGCAGGATCAATAAAGTATATCTTCTGTCCGTTTGTCTTTAGTCTGTTTCACTAACCTCTGCCCTCTGCTGTGAAGTTTGGAAACCTGACACGAGTCAAGGAAGCTTTGTCTTTGTGTAAAACAATCTGTGATATTTCTAAAGAAAAGTGCAGAAATTTAATTTACAGACTTAATAAAAGCCAGTAACAGTAAAATAAAGTCTCTGTCCTTTCTTTTTTTTGTGGCTGTAGAGAACTTTAAAGAACTATCTAATTCAGTTTGACTTGCTCTCTCAAATCTCTCATGAAAGGAGCGAAGAAAACCTTTTTCTCTTGCAGTATCTTGGTTGTGCAGCAGGAGGCGGCATAACTCCACAGATGGATAAATCCGAATTTTCTAGAAATAAGGTGTTTGACAGTTCAATTCTCTTTGTCTTTTATCCCTTTCAGTCATTGTGTTTTTAATCCATTTTCCTTTTAACGTCTTCTTGTCTCTCCTTTATTTGTTGTTTAATTTCCCTCTTCTCCTCACAGACAAAAAGCAACCAGCCTTTTTTTATTTCTCCTTACTCCCTGTTTATTTTACCTCTTTTCTGCTCTTCTATTCTGTCTGATTCTATTTTTCTGTCTTTTAAGCACCGTTATTAAGTGATCATCAAAACATTCTCATAATGATAAAGATTAGGAAAAGTGATGAACGAATTCATGTGAATGTTATCTGTGTGTGTGTGTGTGTGTGTGTGTGTGTGTGTGTGTGTGTGTGTGTGTGTGTGTGTGTGTGTGTGTGTGTGTGTGTGTGTGTGTTATCAGAGAGTGTCAGCCGGCTCTCTTCTTTGTTTTTAGGTCACTTTTACGCCGACTCTCCTTAAATCAGTCTGAAAGCAGCTCTGCTCTCTAAAATAGAAACAATTAGTGCAGGCTTGACATTCAACTCTTTCTCTCATCCCTTACTTCCTTCCTTCCTTCCTTCCTTTGTTCCTTCCTTCCTTCATTCATCCCTTCCTTCCTCTGTTCCTTCCTTCTTTTTTAAAAGTTTTTGAGGGGTCTTTTATGCCTTTAATTGATAGGACAGCTGAAAAGATACAGGAAATGTTGGGAGGAGAGAGTGGAAATATAACATGCGCAGCAAAGGGCCGAGGTCAGATTTGAACCCACGGCTACAGTGAAGAGGACTATCCTCGCTACATGGGGCGCACAATATGAACGCTAGACTATCAGCACCTCTTTTAAAAAAAAACTTTTTTAAACCCTTGTCGGTGTGTTTCTTTATGTTCTCAGGAGCTGTCTGTCTGTCTGTGCTCAACCTGCAGACTAAAGTCTTGTCATCACATCTCAACTTCATCGATTTGGTTGTTTGTTGTTATCCGGCCTACACTGTCAAACAGAAGAATTTATGTCAATAACTTTCCATAAAACATCAGGACAACAGTTTAAGAAACAAAGAAACAAATTATGGGTTATTTGAGAGAAATGCAAGTACAGCTCAAACAAGCTGTAAAAAAAACACACCTTTTTGATGAGGAAGAAAGCTTCAGATTTCGTCTATATTTACGAGATACTATTTGAATTTGTCAAATCTGGTACATTGAGGAAGCATCAGAGGTCTGATGCTTAAGAGGAGGACATCTCCAATGTCTAAGATAAGATAAGATAAGACTTGATTCATCCAGAGGGGAAACTCAGTTAACCAGTTAAATGTTGACTGTAAAGTTTTTGCATATATTATCGTTTTGTCTGTTTACTTTTTCAATGAATGCACATTTTGTTCAAGTTTGAAGGTTATATAAACATTTATTTCCTGCACATGAAAGTGTGTTTTTAGAGAGGATTTGAAAGATGACTCAGATTGGCGGCCGGTTCAAATGTGTTAATACCCTTTAGTAAGACAAACATTTATCAACCTTTATCAAAAGTGTAAAGTAACATGAGCACAAAAATATTAAAAAATACATGAAAAAAGTCAAATTTTACTTTTAAAGGTGAAATCTAAAGAAATAAACCAAATACAAAAGAAAAAAGCTTAACATTTTTTTTTACAGGAAAATGTCAACATTCAGGGCGGTGTGTGTGTGTGTGTGTGTGTGTGTGTGTGTGTGTGTGTGTGTGTATGTGTGTGTGTGTGTGTTTGATATCCCTCTGGAGAGTGAGGTCAGGGAACACACTCATTTCTTCCTGTCGACTGTCACGGGACCTCATCAACACTTGGTGTGGTGAGGGAGAACACACACACACACACACACACACACACACACACACACACACACACACACACACACACACACACACACACACACACACAACCAGTGTAAAGGTCTCTCATGAAACTCCCAAGTACCGGGGAGGACCGAGAGATGATGGAGTCAAAAAAAGAAGAGAAGATGAAGCAAAATCTACAAACCCTCACTGCCGCCCGTCCGTCCGTGTGTGTGTGTGTGTGTGTGTGTGTGTGTGTGTGCGTGTGTGTGTGTTTAATGACTAAGCCCATAAAGAAACGAATGACATCACATGTCCACTCCTTTATGCTGCGTCAGCGACTGTCCTGCCTGTACTCTGTAAGTAGGCTATGTGTATGTGTGTGTGTGTCTTTTGTTTATTCTGCAGCGTGTGTGGCTGTGGTGTCGCTTTTGATCTTAATGAGCAGCGAGAGCCACCGTCAGAATGAATACACCCAGGACCAAGGAGAAGAAGAAGAGGACTATAAAGGAACTAAAGAGGATGCTCTTATGCTGAAAACTTCTTTTTCAGCTCCTGTGAGGAACTTTTCATGTGTTAGTATTTTGTCAACATTTTAATCTATAAAATGGAGATAAAGTTATATGTTGGCTGCATCAGGTTCCTTCAGGCACATCGACTGGAGCAATGTGTAAGCACATTGTCCGACCTCATCAATCCTTTCAGATTCTTTTTCATGCAGCTATTTGAGGAGTGATAACTTAATATCTTAAACCCCCTGTTTGAATCACTGGGCCAATGAAAGACCAAGTGGGACCTCCACAGATGTCATTCAATATCATTTCATGCACGTTGGATCAGTAGCGTTAGTGCTTGCCTCCTGGCTAACATTTGCCTCACCTGCCTGGCTCTGATCAGCTTTTGGAATTTACGAAAAAAAAGTTTGGGGGATTAACATGTTGTAACAGGCAACAATGAATAATATAAAGCTTCTTTGTCGTGTTATAAAGCAATGGTTATTTAGGTTGAAAAAATGGTTATGATTGCTTAGGTGGTTTTACCAAACCCTAATGGGCCTGCCCGGGCGCCTGGGCCCACAAACCATTCCCCTTCTCCCCCCTTGGGAGATATCTTCTGCAGTTGGATGCTGCGCTGGTGGTGGGTCTGTAGGTAAGAGCAAAGCATTGGTGAAGGTCAGAGCTGCCAAAGAAAGAGCAGGTATGGAGAGATTGGACAACTTGCAGCTTCTATAGAACAGGTACGTCAGTCGGAAGGAGTGTTTCCAGGTGGGTAATGGTAGAAGTGCAGGTCCAGTTGCCTGCCTGAACTAGCTTGCAGGCATCGCCTCATATATGCGACGTTGATTATTTTATGTAGTTCCGGTTCAGCTGACAAAAAGGTGAGCCGTACAGCTCGTGACGCAAACAGGAAATCCTCTGTGGACCAGTCTACACGGGCTACAGAGTCTGGCTCCTTCAAAGGATATTACACCTGAATCAGGAAACATATGTAGTCTCAGTGATGTCACCCATTGGTTTCTGAAGAGGCGTTTTGAAGCCAAATGATGGTGGGCTCTGCGTTGGAAATTAATCTCCATCAAACTTTTGATAAATTTAGAATCCTGACAAACATCTGTTCAGACAAACCAATTCAGGTCAAAATACTAGATGTAACTGTTTATACGGGGCAGTGGGCCACGTTAGTAAAAAGGGACACTGTAAAATGGGACCCAATGGAGTTTCCTTGGCTTTTGAAGGCAGCCTCTGGTGGACACTTATGGAGCTGCAGTTACTCTTGGCTTCATTTTTAAACACCAGAGGTTGCTGCTTGGATTCAGTTAAAAGAGAATACAAAGAAAGAACTATGAGCTTCAGATTCTTCAATTTATTTTACAGTATAAGAAAAAACAAATCCTGCAGCTTTTAGTAGTTGGCAGTCCCTCAAAATAATATTAAATGATTACTGAACCTCAGCATAAATGTAATATGAATCTATTAGAGTGAACTGTTCCTTTAAGAGAGTCGAGCTTGATTTTTGGCAGACAGACAGATGGGGAAGCTCCATTTAACATATGCTGAGGAACACAGGAACCCCCTCTGCTGAGTATGTGTGTGTGTGTGAGTGTGGTTACATAACCATGTGAACAACTCACACAAACAAACACTTTTCTCTCTGTTCAGCGCTTTGCTCAAGGGCATCGAAGCAGTTCAGAGGACAGACTGTCAGTACGTTTACATGCACAGTTAAGTCGAGCTACGGTTACAGCTTGATTAGGTCATTTAATTGGAATACTGTCCTTGTCCTGTAGTATACATATAGTGTACACTGAGGGAGCTTCGATTTCTTGATGGAAAATGTCAGACTCCGCTGCAGTAGGTGGCGATATGACCCCATTCAGATAGTCACTGTCGGATTTATTTAGAAACAAAAGACGTTTCGAGCCAACATGCATGCCTGAGTCTGAGGAAGAGCGTTTAATGAAATGGTGAAAACATGAACAACTTTTCAGCTCTGTACACTTTGTACATTCTCTACGCTTTAATTTGGGTTCAAATGCGATGCCTGCTAGCCTCCATGGTGATATCTGACGGCAGACGACAATGCGACTTCTGTTATGCTACCAAACGCATTTTATACAGTTCAACTTCCAGATCAACGCCTGGCCTGAGGACTGTGAACGCCAGACTGCTTAGTCCAGTCTTTGTCTGACTAGAGTGAACACATGGAAGTGTAAATCAATCGTCGACTGCATTATCTGTGTGTGTAAGTCTGACTTTGAAAATTTAAACACAATTTCTCTCTGACTTTTTAAAAAAGGTTTTCATGTCCAGTTTTAGTTGGACTGACACAATAAACTAACATTTTTTTTAACTGTATGTTAATATACTGACTGTGGGGGCGCAGTGGTTATTGTGTGCGCCCCATGTATGGAGGCTGTAGCCCCCCAAGCGGGCGGCCCAGGTTCAAATCCGACCTTTGGCTCATTTCCTGCATGTCATTCCCCACTCTCTGTCTCTCCCTGATTTCTGACTCATCCACTGTCCTATCTCTCCATTAAAGGCACAAAACGCCCCAAAATAAATCTTGTATATCTTATAATAAAAAATGTATGTATACTGACTGTGTTTCAGTCAAACTCCATCATCAAAATATCGAAGCCAAGTTATTAATTATTCTAGCAACAAGAAATAAATCACATCAGCAAATCATCTGTCTCAAATGGGAGGATAAAATCTGATAATTCCTGATTCATTTATATATTCATATATTATATCTTTACATACATAATACATAAATCTGTGTTTGTGGAGATTTTGTTTTTACTTGATTTCATTTAACTTCTGTAAACTTTCACTCAAATGACATGTAAATGTTAACAGGGCTTTTATTAGGGACTACTTCCAGTGGCGGATTAAGCCAGATAGGGAGTGCTTTGGCTGTCAAAGAAAGAAATCGTAGCATATTGACTTACTGTGAAAATCAGCATGAAGGAAGAGGAGAAGAAGAAGGAAATAAAGCAGAGGCGACACGAAGAGGAAGAGAGCAACAAAACAGTAGGGTTTTTTCAAGTGTCAACCTCAATCTTCTCTGACACACACACACACACACACACACACACACACACACACACACACACAGAGTCAGGCGGCATTACATCATGAGTTCGGCTTCATGACACAAACGGGCAGTGTTGGCGAGGAGAACCCACGTCCAGCGTGCGATGGAGGGATGAAATTACACAAAGACGGATGCAGACGAGCGTGAGGAGTCAAGGTTGTGTGCAAACGCAATCTGCCTCGGGTCAAAGCTTACCCAGAATGCAATGAGACATACCAGACGCCATAAACCTGTCTTTTTGAGCCGTGATGCACCACTCATATGCTGACATGACAAAAAAAAGAGAAAACACTCAAAACCTGCCACCCTGCTGTGTAGATATCAATCCAGAGGGGGAAGAAGATATAGACAGGTTAATGTCACATTACAGCAAATTAAATGAAAACCGTTCTTAAAAACCTGCAGAAAAACTTAAAGACTTTCCTCTAAATCAGGGATGGGCAACTTTGGTCACAGCAAGGGCCACATTAATTTAATTCTCACTGCCAGAGGGCCAAATTGTAGTATACGAAAACGATTCCAATTAATTATGTCTCAAATTTAACTCAACATATACCAGTGATCAAATATTATTATGGACATATTTCTGGTTTTCATGATTTCATGGCAGATTTTGTCATGTTTTCTTCATGTTTTGATATATAAAAATTGACCTGGCAGCCACATTGAGGGTTGACGAGGGCCGCATGTGGCCCCCGGGCCGCCAGTTGCCCACCCCTGCTCTAAATTGTCCCTACTTTGTCCACTCCTTTCCTGCACGTCATCTAGTGTGTTAGGTTTGTAATTCTAAGTACTTCGAAGAGACTGATGAAACGTCTGCTTGAAACATGGTCTTGCTCTTTTTTAAAATACCTGAATTGGGGCGCTGATGGCCTAGCGGTTAGGTTCCGCCCCATATACAGAGTCCAGTCCTCCAGGCAGGTGGCTCTGGTTCAAGTCCAACCAGCCGCTCCTCTCTCTCCCCACTCTCTCTAGACAGATTTCCTACTCTATCCCCTGTTTTATTGAATAAAGGCAACAGCCCCCCCCAAAAAACAACAACAATTTGAATGACTTTTTTAAAGCTGAAATTAATTAATTTTTTCTCTGTATTCAGCCGGATTTTGTAAAGTTTAATTCACCAACCAGTTGAAATGTGCTAACTCAAACTGTTCGTACAGCCATGTTATTGCAACTGGAGTTATTTATTGGAAATAGTAAACAGTTATTCCAGACTAATTTAAATCTCCAAATTGATCCAGTGGTGTCTGGCGAGGCTTAATGTAGAAGTACTTAAAATCCATTGCACTCTTTTGTGTGATAGTGCAAACAGATTTTAGAAGTCAGACAAAAAATAAAATAAAACCTTTGAGTATGGATTGAAAAACCACAGAGATCCTGACCTTCATTTTAAGGCTGTTAGATAATCTGAGGGATCAAATTCACAGGAGAAATAAACAGAGAAATACAGAAAACCATCACAACAGATTCAGTATTAAATTTTTGTCTTGTTTATTACAGGAGGCTTTTGTTTTATATACAGAGACATGTATTTGCAAAATACTAAAAAGTATTTCAACTCAAAGTACTAAAAAGTATATATATATATATATATTTATATATATATTCATATAATATTGTCGTAATTATTATTATTGTCTCTAAAACACCAAAGTGGGGTCACTGAGGCACAGCTTTCGCCTCCTTTACACCGAGGTTTCACCGGCGACACGATTTGTTGATGGTTGCACAGCGAGAGTATCGCCGAGGTCAGAGGAAAACCATGTAACTTGTTTCTCTCTCATTGTTGTTTTTTTAAATTGACATTAAAAATTGTGTCAGTTAAAATAATTGGAATTGTGGACTAACAAATGCCACTTTCTTTCCTTTTCTTTGCATATTTACCAAATCCTTCACAACTTAAATCTTTGGAGTTACAAGGTTTCTTTCTCTAACTCTAACATGTATCTTCTCTTTTTTTCCCAGCAAAAACATATAAAAATTCCTGCATCAAGACACCTCTTATCTCTGACTTAATGTGTTCAAACTAAATGTGTTTTGGAAGAACTGTCAGCAGACTCGATTTGTCCTCAAATTGATATTGATGAGAGAAGTTTTTTCAATTTCAACGACTGTTCGTCAGGTGTCAGGAGGGAAACATTTACAGATTCCTCCCCTTTCATTCCTGAAAAAGGCAACTTTCTCGAGATATACGTTTCTGGGGGGACTGATATGAAGCTTGAAGACCGTTGTGAAACCAGTTGCGGTGTAAACGGGGCGGCAGTGATTTAAAGCAGTGAGAGGAGGCCTGGAAAAACCAAATGAATGACGACGAAAGAAGTCAGAACATCTTTGTTATTATTATCCTCACTGTAAATAAGATACAGCATCACTCACTGCCTGTTTACATAACTGATGTATTGCATTTATCACACAGTTAATAGTAACAATAGTAATAATAATGAACAATGAAACCACTTGTTATCTGTGCATCTCCTCCTTGTTGGTACGTCGATGTTTGTCGTTTTGTTTCCATGATGACAGCAGCTTTTGGTTTTGAAATGGGGAATAGAAGGCAGGAAGGAGCAGAGATTCTCAGTCTGAGTTAGTCTTTTTACACCCCCCTCTGGTCTGAAAACGGACTCTTCCAAACCCCTTGGGAGCAACATATGACCTGACCTACAGCTCAGAGCAAAGTAGGATTTCTCTCAGTTAAATCATGTTTTTATTTTTGAGTACATTTTCAAGTTTTTCAAAGCACAAGAGGAAAGAAAGCAGCTATTTTCCTCCAACTTTTTCAGCTGGGGGTTTTCTTAATGCTTGGACATGTTTGGTATTACTTTCAAAGGTGTCCAATTGTTTTTACTGTCATATTACTGAGCGAAATGTTTGACTGTGCTTTTGTGCTGAGCACAAACTAGGGTCAGAGGTTCAAATTCATAGAAATCTCAGTACGAGGTCCTTTTTTTCCCTCTTTATTTGCTCGAGTATTGCTACTGTAAAGCAGAGATGTAGAAGGAGGTTTGGTAACATTGACTGTATATAAGGATGGACAACATGTCTCAGAATTCTTCTTATGAAACTCAAAGAGAAGCCAAAATATAACTGCCAACTTGCACTGGCCGGGCCGCTAACTAAAGCAAACATTTAACTTATTAAAGAAGCGTCAAAGTACCAGGTTGGCACAGTCTATAGAAAACTGGCAATCTACAGCGAGCCTTGACATTTTGTTTTCAGCTGTGATTGAGTCCTTCTCATTGTTATTGAAAATTGCCGTCCTTTCTTTAGCTTCATAGATCCACAGCTAGCTGGAACAGTCTACAGCAAGCCTGCAGAGTCTACAGCTAGCTTTACAGTCTACAGCAAGCTGCAGAGTCTACAGCTAGCTTTACAGTCTACAGCAAGCTGCAGAGTCTACAGCTAGCTTTACAGTCTACAGCTAGCTTTACAGTCTACAGCAAGCTGCAGAGTCTACAGCTAGCTTTACAGTCTACAGCTAGCTTTACAGTCTACAGCTAGCTTTACAGTCTACAGCAAGTCGGCACAGTCTAGTGAGCCAAAACAGTCTATAGAGTTTGTTTAAGGACTCTTTTGTAGGGGTTTGTTGTTGACCAAACTGTCAATCATTATATTACACCCTGAATAGCATCTAATTAAAACTTACCTTCTCAGAAAATATGAGCAACCGGGTTCAAACACACTTGATAAGAACTAACTAAGACAGAAACCATGTTTGAGAAAAATGTGTTTGACTGGTATTTAGATTTTCTTATTAGACCCATGTCCCATCTGTTGACATAGAGGCGTTCTTCATAACCTGTACTGTAGCCTGCCACCAGGGGCACAAGTGAAATATTTTGGCTTCACTCTTTGAGAACTGTCATGTCATCCAGCTTTCTACACATGCTGTGGTTGGATACAGAGACGTTACAAACACAGTGCAGCAACAAAAATCCCCTTTGGTTTCCCAAAAGCATTTCCCCCATAGGGCACTGTGGTAGCAAAGACATCTATCAATGCATGTCTTTCTGCAAACTTTAGGAAATCTGAACCTCTTGGGCTGTTAAAAACTTAAACGATGGAATAACAGCCAATCAACTCCGTGCTGTTCTGTATGACTAGTTAAGAGGAAGAGTCAGCTTGTCGATGGAGGGGGGGGTAGGTGAGCCTCTTTCATTATCAAAAAGCATAATAATCAATCCATCAATCAACCAACCAAATGTTTAACCAATCAAATAATCACTCGATCTGCCAGTCAAGAATTCAAACAATCAATCAGTCCGTCAATCAAGCACGTTATCAATCAACCAATGGGGAAAGCATGGCTTGGAGTTTTGGGGTTCATGTGTAGCAGGCACACTCTGGGTCTATTGCTACTGAAAACAGCCCTTCAGCACAACTGCAACCTGAAATACGCCTCGCAGCAGAGTTCAGCAGTGTCTTAAGTATTGACCTAGTTTATATGGTTTTCTATTCTCAATAGAATCTAGTAGAAATAGAGTCCAGACGGTGCCAGTAAAGTTTTTTTTTCTTTTTTCCTTTTCTAAATGAGTCTAGTAAAGCGTTAAGTAAAGGTCCCCCGGGTGACCACGACAACAGAGACAGAGAGAGAGAGAGAGAGGTTGTTCGAAATATTGAGATCAAAGCAGACTGAACAAACGCTGTACACGCACACTTTGACACTTCATCTTGATAAAAACGAGCAGAGACACTGCTTCACAGCTGCTTCATGCCGCTGTATTCACCGCTTTACCTGTAGAGCCACAATAATACTGCCAGCGCTGCATCAGGGAAACCAGAATTCATACGATTTCACCAAACGCTCCGCTTGTAATTGTGCATTTTTAGGTTGTTTAGGTTCATACAGGGAGAAAAAGCTTGTGTTAACTAAAATGTCACCAAACTCACTTAAAAGGTTTTCGCAAACAGTTATTGCTAGACGCGGTTTATTTTTGTTTGCTTTTTTTTGTTTCTCTGTGCAAAATGGATAAAGAGCCGTTTCTTTCGGCCTCCAGGACGCAGCGTACACGTGCAAAAGTAAAAAAAACAAAAAAACAATCTTAATAAAAATAAAGCAATAAAGCTAGTTAATAAATAAATAAATAAATTTCTAAAAGTTATGATTTCAAGAGTCTCCGTTTAAACTGAATAAGGTCCTATTGTTTGCCAAATCCTGAAAGTGTTTCAAGTGATTCAAAGGCAAAAATATTTTTGTTTTGCATTCTTGAAACATGGACATGTAAACCTTAAGTTTACCGCCAAAGAAAAAAAAAATCTCTAATCCTTTTTGTTTTTCTAATTTAAAATAACCTCAGCATATGAATCGAAGATAATTCAACAATGTATCTCTTCAAACTTGAATTGAAACTCTTCAATCATTTCTAAGGAAACAAAACACAAAACGCTTTTAGACGCATCACACCAGTGTCCTGGAAAAACCTGCCCAGCTGCAGCCATTTTTTACATTCAAACTAGTTGGTATACTTTGTTCAAAAGAGACATTTTTTTTTAAATTGAAGTTCTTAATTCAAAGAATCTTTTATCACATGATCGGCTGTGTTTAGACCAAAAGTGATGCAACATCTTAGCGAGGGTTTGGCATTCAAAGTCAATGCAAAGACATTTATTTTCACCAGGGGATGAAAATTCACGTCAAGCAGTTTTTGCAAATTTGAGAAAGTTCAATTCAAGACAGAAATTCACCTGTCACAACATTTCCTGAGCTTGCACCAAAAGTTGTGAATCCAAACTCCATTCATAAAAGACGATTTTAAAAGTGCAGACACACCTGACGACACATGAATTTTCCCTTTATAGAAATATGCATCTTTCTCCCTGTGAAACAGATGGTAAGGTGCTTGGGAGGTGAGGCTGAATGCTAATAGTAGTTGACACAGTTAATGGTGAAGGAGGTGATTAAAGACCAATAATCCTGCAGTTACGAGTAATGTCAGGTCAGTATACGATTCACTTTAAGTCCAAACACACCATTATGAATTCTTCTGTTAACAGTCTATCATCTTCTGATCCTCAATACAATCTTTAAAGTCCAAAAACAACTTTCATTTGATTCTACTTAAAAATGCTGTTTGTGTAACAGCATGAAATATTTTCTGCTTCTCAAAATAAATGTGACTCCAACACCATCCTGCTGTCCTCAGGACTCACAGGGCCAAATCCACCGCTGAAAGTAGTTCCTAACAGACACAATTTCCTCCTTTTGGTAACTTTAATTACCAACAATCTGAATAGAAATTTGTAAGCTGCTTCTAAGTAATTTCATATTTAGGAATCAGGTTCGGTAATGAATATTATTAGTATTTTATAGTTTATATAAGTTGGTATTTATGCAACATTTTGGATACAGCCTTTAAAAACCACCAAAGAAGAAGATATTCTGCATTAAACTCTGCTCAGAGAAACAGCAGAAAGTAATAAGCAGCTGATGTGAGAAGAAGTTTTTCCAGGACACTGATGACTGATACAAGTCTGAATCACAAAGCTCAGCATGAGCTTCTCATAAAACTAAAAAGAGAAAAATCCTGATGTAGATGAACTGATTTGATTGTCGCACTCCGGTCAGGGCTGGACTACGCCTCAAAGATCTTAAAACTTTTCAGCTTCAAGACTCTGGTTTGAGATCTTGTGTGTGTTTGGCCAAACTCCACCGACCAGACGGATAGAACATGACAGCGGGTGATTTGTCAAAAAGTCAGCAATGGGAAGAAATGGCGTTTATTTAACCCATGAGAGTGTTCTTTTATTACCGCTGCATCTTCCAACTTAAGATTTTTTCTAATAGGTAACCAATCAATTCTCCTTTGTGTTAATTTTGGACACTTCTCTTGTTATCTGTTTATTTGCTTTCTGCCTCATGTCGTTCACGTTCCATGTTCATAAATAAAAAAGTAAAAAAAAATATATAGGAAACTTCATACAATGACAATATATACCCTTATCTGGGGATATTTTTTTCTAAATGGCATTTTAAAAAAAACGTAAACAAATAACAAAAGTAATTCCAGCAAGAGCACAGAGATGTCCACAGTAAGGTATCTCTTTTGATAAAAGCCTTAAAATGCAAAGAGTGATGGTTTATTGCACACTTATTGCAGTCTGATCCTTTATCCTGCTTTGAAAGGTAAACTAACCTGAGGTATTGATGCCTTAAGGTTATTATGATATGAATATAGCTGCATAAATAGATGAGTGGGAAAATGAGTTGGGTTTGGATTAAAGGAATAAAGATTCAACTTAAAGATAAACTTGACTTTTAACGACACATTTCAACACTTCTTTTTCATACGTTAGTCATACGTTATCGATAAATAAATGATCAGCCTTGACAACAAGCCTGTTTCCTCTACTTTATCCTCATGCATTGTTAAAACAAAACCCAGCAGGATTACGAGTCGTCTGTCCTAGTTTGTTCATAAAGCAAAGGGAAGCAAAGGACTTAGAGACAAATCACCCACTGGCCAAAAGAAGTGATGGACACTAGGATGTTGACAACCCGGGCAAAAACACATGTAAAGAGTCCGGGACTCTGTATAAAATCTCATTGTGCACTTATTTGTTTTTGGTGTTATCTCAAAGGTTTTCAGAGGAAAAATAAATGTATCCCAGGTCCTTTTTCTATGTGTCTTTGTCCAGGTGTCATAACGTGACAGCACATGTAAACTCAAGAGTGAAAAACAGCAACCAAAAAAGATGAAGTTGTTTTCAGGTTTTTTTAGCTTTTTTCCCCCCGTGCTGCACCCTCTCCTCTCACCAGTCACGACCGTGGTGGTTCAGCCAATTTCTCTCAGCTCGTACTGCTCATAAGCCCAAAGAGAGAGACTGCTCATTTTATCATCAACTTACTCTAAAAAATATAAAAAATAGTAATAATCGCACCGCTATTAAAAGACTGGTAACATCGACAAAGTTATACTTTTTACTACGAAAACATTTTTTTAAACCACGTTGTCGTTATTTCCCTCCTCTCTCGAGTCTCGGTCAGTCGGAAAGCTGCCGACTGTTAATGTGTCGAGAAACACCGCTAGGAACAGCGTACTCTTACAGACAGGCGTACTCTGAGAATATTGATCAACTGTGGGAGGCGCAAACCCCCCAGGCCAATAAATGATGGATAAATCTGATATAGTTGTTCTGATCCCTCTGACCCACCGTGGCCGAGGTCAGAGGTCTGTCTGTGTTGCGAACCCTTCGCTCCGGTTCACACCAGAGACCCAAAAAGGTCAAAGGGATCTACGCTTCTGTCTTTCACTCCAACAAAGGCAGGGTAGATTTGACAGATGGGATTTCCCCTCTGTTATTGCAGTTTTTCTGCTTCCCTTTAAGAAGAAACTCCAAAAATGCTGTTGAGTTCAGTCCAGGGATCTCCACAGGGAACAGGAAACGACATTAAAGGTAGTAAATATTCCGCTTCGCTTGCTCCTTCACTCTCCGCCTCCTGCAGTCGTCATAGCTTCACTTTGCCGCTTCGTTCCTCAGCGTTCTTCAGCGTTCCTCAGCTATGGTACATTCAGTAAACAAAAGAACAAACAGGCTTAACCCAAAACAAGGACATCCTCATTTGTTTTTGTTTTTTTTTTGCTTTTTGGTTCCCGTTATGGTACAGTTCCCTGCTGTCTGTCAGGGGTGACCACTGACGGCGACTGTTCACTTGGTTCACCGCCTGCAGTCTCTACAGTTATTGTTTCTGTTTTTACTGCAAGCGGGTGAAATATCTCAGATGTGGCTCGAGTAACGCTGTCGTAGGACGGCGGGGACGAGGTGGAGGAAAGGGTCTCTGAGCGCTCAATCCCCAACAAACTAGACCCATAGTTCTCCCTCATCATGGTGGCGATCAGCCCTTCTTTCTCTGGAGCGTCCTCACTGAATGCTTCCTCGCCGCCATCGTCCGCATCAGCTCCCACGTGCCGGGGTGTGGTGATCTGGCGGTACAAGTAGGAAGCGGCCTTCATCTGCCGCCTAATCAGGTGCCTCCGGTAACACCTCTGGATCACTGTGGCGGAGACTTCTTCCTGTTTTCTCCTCAGGGTCGTCGTTATCGGCTCATAGGAAATCTTTGACGGATTGGCCATCATGAACTTCTCCTCCATCTGCTGCTTTAGGGCGTCCATCTCGCCCGACTCGCCCAGGACTCGCTTTGTGAAGGCAAAGAGGATGTCCAAGCAGTGGATCTTATCCCCGCTGACCATCGGCAGGTCCATGGAGATCAGTTTGATCTTATTAGGCTTGGAAATGCGAAGCGGCTCTGAAAGCGAGTCGGCAAAGTCTGATAGCTTAGCGTACTCAATGAACTGTGTGGCCTCTGGGTCAAACTTCTCCCAAACCTCGTAGAACATCTCAAAGTCGTCCTCGCTCAGCGGCTCTGTGCTCTCCTCTGTGGCAACGCTAAAGTTCTCAAGGATGATGGCGATGTACATGTTCACCACTATGAGGAAGGAGATGATGATATAGGTGACGAAGAAGGTGATGCCCACTGATGGATTCCCGCAGTTCCCCCGCACGGTGGTGCCGGTGTGGGGGATGTTGGGGTTGCACTCCTCAGGGGAGTTGTTGAGAATGGGACTGAGCAAACTGTCCCAGCCTGCAGAAGTGGTGATCTGGAACAAGCAGATCATACTGTTCCCAAATGTCTCAAAGTTGAACATGTCGTCGATACCCGCTTGTCGTTTCACATAGGCGAAGTTAGCCATGCCGAAGATGGCGTAGATGAACATGACCAGGAAGAGAAGGAGCCCGATGTTGAAGAGAGCAGGAAGGGACATCATAAGGGCAAACAGTAACGTCCGGATGCCCTTCGCGCCTCTTATGAGACGCAGAATCCGACCAATACGGGCCAGTCGAATCACTCTGAACAGTGTCGGTGACACGAAGTACTTCTCGATGATGTCGGCCAGAACGATACCTGGAAAAGAGAAAAAAATACAGTGTTTTATACAGTGTTTTATACAGTGTGTTTCTATCACACATTTTAATCTTCAAGACCTGCAGATATTCAGATGTATAAATGTAAGATTTTGCATCTGTCTATAGTTGTTCCGAAACGCTGCTTACACTTCTTACACAGCCAATAGAGGTTATTAACCTCTAGAAAATGTTACTTGTTTTTTCTTCTCCAAAAAGTAGCCTAACATAGCATTCATATATATATACTTTATCTGCCACCTCCTACTAGGCTACTGTTTAAGGGCAGCAAAGAAGATCACTCGAATGTTAAAAAATATCACTAATGTGTGTGTTCATTCACACATGTTAAGACTTTCTAAGACTTAATGTTTTAGCTGCAGGCTCAGCAGACAAACACAATAAATATGTTTCATGGTAAAACTCTTGGGTTCTTCCACACTCCACACTAAAATGATCATACCTGCAAACTGTGAGCCCTGTCAGTTAAAGAAAAATACACTTGTTATTATATCATTCCCTAATAAGTTAAACCATAGACTGTATAAAAAAGATGGACAATATGACTCCTCCTAAAAGAGAGAAATTGAAACCAAAACATTTGGAACTTCCCCAACTGAATGGCTGCAGTTTAGCTCATAAGCTCCGCCTCCTCTATGTTAACATATGAGACATAAACTATCAAATCAAAATACACTTCAGATATATATTACTGAAACATGATTTCTGTCATTATCATTAGTTCTTATGATGGTTTATGTCCTAGTGTTCATTTTTTCAAATGAGATTAGTTGTGGGGGTATTTTGGCTTCACTTTTGGACAAAAGGAGGATCTGTAGACACATTGTCCATCTTTATATACAGTCAATGCTAAAGAGCCACCAGCTTCTTATCAACTTTTAAAAAGCACAACTGGTGGACTATTCTATATATTCAGACATCTCTAACATCTCTAACTCTTTAGGATGATAATCATTAATAAAAATTGATCTTTGAGTGGATGTGATTTCATGGGCTCATCCTGCAGGACGGGTTTCATCTGCAGAGACGCTGACACAGGAGAAACTATCTGCAGTATTTTTCACTTAAATCACCTACAATCGATAAGCTAAGGTCTATTACAGGATCAAGATTTTCTTGTATTTGAGGACATTCCTGTGAGTAACATCATCTAAAAGCTTTCCGTTTGGATGTTTCAGTCTTTATGTGGCAGGTCTGCTGTGATTACAACGTGAGAAATTGGTTCTGGAGGGCTGAGCTGTCGTTCCCCTCCAACAGCAAGTCAAACACTGTAATTCATCCGTCTTTTCCTTGTTATCCCGGAATGATAAAGTCAAAGAGGAGCTGGCCTGTCACCACCAGACCCCCACCACATCTGACCACACACACATATGAACACACACACCTCTCACCCGTCTCTCTGTGTTGAGTTATGGGTGATGGAAGGGATGAGCGGGGGGGAGTCGAGAGGGAATCACCATCACATCGTACATCAACTCAACTGCCCCCCATCCTGACATGTCTCTCTCTCTCTCTCTCTCTCTCTCTCTCTCTCTCTCTCTCTCTCTCTCTCTCTCATACACATACACACACACACACACACAGCTGATGTAACAGGTCAATCATGTTTGATTTGTCTCCAGGGACCGCCCTCTGGCAGCTCTGATTGCTGCTGTTACCTTCACCTCCCCCCAGACAGCCTCGTCTGAGCGTGTGGGCATAACACGCATCCACGCACACACACACACTTAATTACACACACACACACACACACACACAATCCTTTCACAACACTGATAGCTAAATTACCTGCTAAGGTTGCTCTGTGCTGCCTCTGTAGACTGTTCTGTCATGTGTGTTTGAAGTGTGTGTGTGTGTGTGTTGGTGTATATGACCACACAGGACCTTGATGTGAGTAAAACATCAAGGCCGCCCGGATGGTCAGTTTGTTGACAGATAACTGTCAGGCAGACAGTACACACACACACACACACACACACTCAAATAAACACACACATACAGTACATGACAAGATCTTCTATAATTTAGGCGTACAGATTGATACGTTTGAGATATTTTCGCAGCAGTCACATTTTAATGTTAGATCCCGGCTGCTGAATCCTGAACGCTTCTTCTGTATGTGTGACACATCTTTAGCATGCAAGGTGGTGAATCATAACCAGTTAAATGAACATTGTGACTCCTGTTAGCGTGCTGCACCTCAATGTGAGCGCTACAAATGTCCTTGAATGACCATTATTCAGATTGGAGTTCATAAAGGCGCCAATCAGTAAAAGATAAGTGTTGAGAAAATTACAAATTTGAGATTTAAGGATAATTACGATGTTTTTAAACCTTGTTTGGAACATCTACGGAAGCCCTAAAAGCTCAATTGTGTTCATGTCCGATACACATACAGATATAGACGGAGCCTTCTGTCTGTAATCTAATAAAAAATCATAGGGGGGCAGTGCTGAGTCATGTCGCCAACAGTTCAATAAGTCATTTATTTCTTCTTTATTGTCGTCAGATTTTTTTAAATTCGTCTTCTGTTTTGGTTTCTTATAAAACATCTTTTGTGAAACCTCTAAAATAGTCAGCATGATGATCTGTTCGTTCCTGAAGAGCGTTTGACTCTTGACCCCCCCCCCCACCCCGGGAAGCATTTCAACTCACCGACGATGGAGAGGATGACGACCACGAAGTCGAAGATGTTCCAGCCGACAGTGAAGAAGTAGCACCGCAGGGCGATGATCTTGATGAGGCACTCGATGGTGAAGACGATGATGAAACCCAGGTTGATTTTGTACAGGATGTTCTCCATCTGAGGCGACTGCTCGTCCGTCTCCACCATCATGGTGATCATGTTGAAGAGGATCAGCACCATGATGATGATGTCGAACACCTGCTTCCCCACCAGGTCGAAGAAGAAGCCCTGCACTGAGTTCTGCAAAGACACAAAGAGACGTTTACCTTACATTTATCAGCAATTGCTTCATTCTGATTTCTTGAAGAAGGTTGAAATCACTCTCTATATCTTCTATCTATATCTATACGTCTCATCCTGATTGCCTTCATGGTAACTTTACTCTGTTGGTCTTTTCTATACACTCAACATCTCTCAAAGGATTCTCCTTCTGTTGCTCTGACTGACATTTTCTCTATTTTCTTGGATGTTTCTGTCAATATGGACTAGAACTGAACAAATATGATATTTAAAGCTCTTTTTGCCCTGATTGGATACATATATGTGTGTATTTCTACAGTGCATTGGTACCAGAGGTCTGGGGATCGGCTTCTGAGGTTTTTTGGATCCCAGTTTCTTCATGGCGTTGTAATATTTCTTCTGCTCCTCCGTCATGAAGATGTCCTGTCCTCCTAAGTAAACAGAGCAACAAAAATACTCTGTTATTTTCCCCGAGCTGCCGCATGTTGACTCAAGCTAATAAACACATATAGATAAATAAATGAACAAACAGGCGGTGTTGTTTAGGATTTCATTTGTATTATTCTGTCTCTCTTGCTGCGGTACTCATCTTTCTTTTCTGCTGGTTGAAGTTGTCGATGATGACACCGATGAAGAGGTTGAGGGTGAAGAAGGAGCCGAAGATGATGAAGATGACAAAGTAGAGGTACATGTACAGATTGATCTCTTTGATAGGCTGCTCCTCCACCTGACAGGAACACACACATACAGTATGTCAAATTATACAGATTTACACTTCCTGTTTCCCTTTATACAAACTGTTCATGTCTCTTATCTCTTCTTATTCTACTTTATTTATGTTCACTTTATTTATTTATTCCAATCACATCCAAACTCTTGTCCATTCTTGTCATTAATCCAGTGTTCAACAGTTAATCTCAGTTTGAAACCTCGTCCACTGTATTCAGTTACACCTGACTTCATTCCTTGTCACGTCTGATCTTACACCTCTTCTTACCGGATTTTCATTACAATTCTAGTTCACACATATTTAAACTCTTTTTTGATCCATTTTCAAGTTTTTAATTTGAGTCCCATCTAATCTGGAGGACAAACAGACCCAGAGAAAGGAGAAATCTTCTTAAACTTACCGATCTTGAGTCCACCGCTGCATACATGATCTCCATCCAGCCCTTGAACGTGGCCTTGGAAAAACATAATAATATATTACTAACATTGACAAGTAAACAATTTTTTTGTGTCCATTTGTTTTATTTAAAGCCACTTTATTCTGGGTCACGAGATGTTATTGCTGGTCTTAAATCAAGGATTCGAGGAACTTTAAGTCCCTGAAGGACTTTTTAGGGAACACAAAGAGGTTCTCAGGTCCCACTTTAAAAAACTGTTATAAACAACAAAGTTCGAAACTCATAGGGCTTTCACACTGAAAACTCCTGACACTCCGGATATTTGCAGGAACAGCTGTATTTGTGAACGCAAACAGCAACTTTTTTTTACGTTTTGTTGTTGTTGCAGTTATTAGTTTCTTTGTTTGGTTAGTCGTTGTTGTTCTATTGTTGCCTTACTGCTGTTTGCTGTTGTTGTTATTTCTATATTCTATATTCTATATTTCTATTTCAGAGGTTCTACACCCCGTCTGATCTGACTAAGACTCTTTTTTCAGTGAAACATCACAGATACATCCATCAGTAAAACATTTACTCAGAGCAGGTCATCTTTAACAGGGTACACCTCCTCGCACTTATCTGACAAACCATTATAATAGGTGGTGGTAACCCATGGCGACAAGATGATTTCAGGTCTGAGTGACAGATTACAGACGCCCACGCAGACCAAAGAATTCTGCTTCTTCACATCTTCTCTCCTTCCTTCTACCTGCTCTTTCTTCATCTTTCTGCTTATCTCAAACCTCTGTCCCCGCCCCAACTTGTATAAAGACTTGTCGGTCTTTCATTGAGAAAACAGAGCGGCGGTGTTTCCATGGTGCTCTCTCGCTCCCTGTAGGTCTTCTAATTTTCTGCTGAAACGAGAAAGCTGCATGGAGGTCCTTTTTTTCGCTTATTCACTCAAGGGCGGGAAATGTGCACATCGAGGTCGTCAGAGAAACCCAGAACACACTTGACACACATAAAAACAAGAAATGGGGGATCTGCGTTCACCTGCATCTTTGATAAAATGTTGCAGGTAAAACTGAAGGATGAAGGAAATTGGTAGAGGGCTGGAAAAAACAGATAATTCTGTCCTTCTATCCAATCATCACCTCAAAAATCTGGCAAATGCAGTTTGCCAGTCTGGCAAAATTCTTCCTCCTCTCTAACTTACTGTACATGTTTACAGTTGTGGCTGTATTATAAAATACATAAATTGAATCCGAGAGATTAAACCAGATATTCACTAACTTACATCTAGAAACCTATCAAAATGAAAAGATATGACGAGCGGTTAGTAGAAAATGACTTCCAGGGGGGCTTGCTCATGGGCACCTCGGCAGTGCTTAGGAAGTGAACTGGCACCTCTCCAGCTACCAGACCAATTTCCAGACATGGTGCACACCAGGACTTAAACTGGCCCAACCCAAGTCCCTAAGGACTGAGCTACTGCCATCCCTAATTAAGACAAAGTATTGAGAGACTAGATGGATTTGTCTTGAACAAGACATCTTTAAAATTGTTCTAACAACCTTTTTATATAAAGTTAGAAACTACCCAGTAACTATTCAAACAAACAGAATAATTCAGGTGTCAAAATAAAAATGTCTGAAGACCCCGAGTCTGCATCTCTTTCCCTCTATCAATTATTCTTCCTCAGAATTATCTTTTTTTTAATCTCACCTTTCCTATTTTCTGCCGTTTCCCTTCTTTTCTAACCCCTATTTTCACTTCCGAACCTTTCCTCCATCCTCCTACACCTGTCAGTCTCCCTCCATCTTTTTAAATCTTGTTTTATTCCTCTCTCTCCCTTCTTGCCGTTTCTCTTTCCATTTGTTGTATAAAGCCTTTATTTCCTTACACTACTTTTTTGTCCTCTCTCTCTCTCTCTCCCTCCATCTCTACATTTCCCTCCCACTTGGCTGGAGTCGCTCTAAAAATAAAAGCCTCTCAGACGCTGATTGATTGGAGGCTCTCAGGACTCCTGTGGTGGGCGACGGAGAGCGAGAAAGAAAAAGAGAAAGGCGGGAAACGACAGCCTGTAAGGAAAGAAAGTTAAGTGATGTAGAGACGGAAAGAGGAGGACTCAGCGGAGGAAAAGTGGAGTTGCAGTGGCTGTAATTTGCCTTGTTCATGTTGTGTTTAATAAGGGAGGACACTGAGACAAGAAAGGAGGGATGTATGAGAGAAAAAAAACAGAAATACATGAGGAGAGAGAGTAAGATTAAATGATAAAGAGAAAGAAAATGGATGAAAAGACGCAAATTGAGAGCTGTGCTGCATATTCAGCCAAAAACATTCTACTTATGTTTTTCTTATCATACTGTAATTTAAACTGTCAGTTATATTTCCTGTAAATGGATTACTGAAAGTCAAAGGCTTAAAATGATCTTACACTGCTATAGTAATATAAGAAAAATGTAAAATCCAATTCTGTTTATACACATCTCATGATATAAAAACGGATACAACACAAGACAACCCGATAAGATATGTCACACTGTGTCACAAAGCGACATGAAAAGACATGACACACGACACAGTGTTTCCCACACAGAGACGATACCTGGGCGGGTACCTGTTTGTATTTCATTTTGTCATTTATTCATAAAATTGCTGCATTCATGAGAGAGCGAGAGAGAGATCGAGAGAGAGAGAGAGAGAGAGCACAGGCGAGAGAGTGCAGGAGCGCGAGAGGACCTTACGGCTCCGTGCAACACAACGAAACTCCTGTTTAAAAAAAACTTCCCTCTCGAGTACTGCGGAGAGATAAGACACAGCAAAACCAAGAGAGCAGAATCACATCAGTTTCTCAGAAGGTCCACTGCCTGTACATCCCTCTCATTAATGCACAGATTGAGGTGCCTTGCCCCTCTCAAAACTGAAGCTTCTCATGGCTGTGTTTTAAAAATGTTAATGTTCACGGATGTTGTGCAGAACTATAAATAACAGAATATTGAGTGGACCTTTTCAAAACGCGAGGTGTAGTCCTGGTGTTTGTGTCAGTAAATTGAGCAGATTAAAGTTGTTTGTTGTAAAAACTAAATTAATTTAGAGGGAAACACATATTTGATATAAATACAAACATTATATTAAAATATGCCCTCAGAGAGTAAAAGAAATGCAAATTTCTTACCTTCTTCTAACATAACAGCTAATTCTGATTAAGTATTGGATTTTAAAAAGGCTAAATGAAAAATGAAAAGGGTTAAAGGGAGCAGATGCAAAAACAAAAGAGAGAAATAGACAGCCACAGAGCGAGAGAACAGCAGTGGAAAGAAATTAAAGCTAACACGACAAATGGAGACGAGTGGCGGAGGATGAGCGCAGAAGTGGAAAAGTCAAAAGTGAGGGCGATAAAGAACAGGTGTGGGAGGAAAATTAAGGCTCAGACAGTAAATGGACAGATAGAAAGAAGAGACAGAGGGGAGCAGAAAAGTCAATCCTCCTACGTCTTGAGGAGGAGACGCTCGGTTTTAATTTGTTTTAAAGGCGCCACGTTGGATGTTCGCTTTGTGCTCGTTTCTTCTCCGGAAGCTCTTTGTCTGTGTGCTGACAGATTTACATCACATTTATCTTTAATTTAAAGGGACATGCCAGTGTTTTCCCTATTTTTTTTTTTTTCATATCCCAGGTCCAGAGGATTACCTGTAACGGCTGCAACTGAATCCTTTGGAGCAGATGTACCTTTTCAAATGAGGTGTTAGGGTTAACCCTAAGCTATGTTGTGTTGGATCCAAAACAGAGAGAGATGGGAATGCCAGTCGTAAGGATCGGCACAGGTCAAATTTGGACCCGGGCTGCCCGCTGGGAGGACCACAGCCTCTGCACTTGGGGTGTGCGCACTAACCACTAGGCCACCTGCACCGCCTGTTTTTGTGTTTTTTAACTGTTTTTTTGGTTCGAGTTCTTTACTTTTGCTTGTTTGTCAAAACACTTTTAATTCCCTTGTTTTAAAGGGTGCCATTATTATTATTATCGTTATTGTTTTTTTTAATTAAGAACACACATTGTAATTTAGTACTACTTTACTGGTCTGGAAAATATTGGAGCTGTAATTAAATAAAAAGATTGAGTCGTGTCTTGATGAAATCGACTTTTCTGAAAAGATGAAGTTGTTGTGTTTAATAGATGTAGAAACAGTGCGTTAAGTGATAATATTTCTTTGTGTTCCCGAGCGGGGGCAGGAGAAGCCTCAGCCTACGCGCAGAGGTGATTTTAAGTGACTAAAAGCCTCCTAAAAGGCTCCTAATGAATTGTGATTCACTCTGCGGTAAAGCCTCCTCTCTGATCACCGCCTGACTCTAAAATGACTGAAGATGTTGTCATGATGCTCTCAAAAAGGGGCTGCAGAAGATTTTTTAACAAGTCCAAGATCCTCGGATGATGTAATGTTTCATACTTCAAACCTCTGCAGCTTATTTGAGATCTAAAAATGGACACCAGCAGGCCTGTCACCGATATATCAATCACAGCAAATATGGTGACTTTAAAGAATCCAATCGGAAATACTAAGCGTTTCGTATTACAGCAAACAAACAACAACCGAATAAAGGAACAATACAGATGGATGATAAATTAAAATAACTTGAATGTTTGACCGATACAGTAAGTGCGTCTTATTGTCCATGTAAAGAGTGGAAAAGGTTCAATAAAGACCTCCTTTAGGTAACTGTGTCTGGTTTAATTTGACATCCACTACTACAGCTATGTGAGGCTGATCAGTGTCGAGTTTGATGATGTTTTCTAGGATCAGTCTCAGCTGGGTAATTAGATTTAGCTGTGAATACATTTCAATAAACAGTTTAAAATGACGTCAACATTACCACATCAGGAAGACGATTTGAAAAGTCTGAAGTCATACTTTGTCAGGTCTGAATACGAGACAACAGGCAAAAAAGTTAGAAAATGTTTGTTTTTCTAAAGGAGTTTGAATCTAAGAACTTCAACTGAGGTCCTGATCCTCTCCTTTATAAATACCCATAATCCCCTGAGCCAGTCTCTCACCACTTGCAGCAGAGCGAGGTATCCGGCCCCCACGTTGTCGAAGTTGACCTTGACTTTGGTCCAGTAGTACTGAGAGGTGTCGTTGAGCGCCTCGCACTCCGACTTGTTGTTGATGAAGCCGTTATCGTAGATGTACCCCGTGCGGTTCACGCAGCGGCCGAACTTCCCGGCGAACAGGTTGACACCCATGATGCTGAAGATGAGCCAGAAGATGAGGCAGACCAGCAGCACATTCATGATGGAGGGAATCGCCCCGATCAGAGCGTTCACCACCACCTGCACCGACACAGACACACAATGTCACTCATGCACGATGATATTGTGTGTTAAAATATAAATGTTAGAACTGTACCTTAAAGAAAAACATAAAGCTTGAAGTCTGTTAGTGGTCAGTCTAACAATCAGAAGCCAGAATAAACTCCACAGTGAGTGTGTTTGTGTTCTCACTAAGCGGCTAACCCCGGGCTGAAGGAGCCAAAACTGCAGTTCCTTGAGTGTCCACTTGAGCCTGTCTCCAAAAGTGAGTCAATACCCATAGAGCCCAATGTTACAATGCCCAACTTTACAGCAGAAATAAAAAAACTTAAAACGCTGGTACGATAACATTTTAGGTCTAATTTCTCTCTTCATCACAACAGAGCGGGCTCTGTTTACATTATAGTAACTTTCTGTAGGGATTGCATTTTTTGTCTTCATGAAGCCATCCTCTAGTTGCTATTCAAGGAACTGCAGCTTTTTGCAATTTTAATTGCCCTCAACCATGCCACTCTCTTGCCCCTTTGTTTCCAATTATAAGTGTTCTCATTGATTTATACTGGTTTTCTGATTGATTAAATGTGTTTTTGTTGTTGCTTGTTTGTAATCTTGACGACATTGGAAATGAGGGAAACCTCGATGTCTTTTCGTAATTAAGTGAATGTAAAATAAATTATATTTGAACTGCAATGTACACCCTGTTCTTGCTTTAATAAGAAAAAAAAATAGGAATAAGTAAAATCAAATTGCGTATTAAAATATCTTCTTTTCTTTTTGGACCATACATTGGACCTTGCCTCACTTTTTGAGGGTTAAATTCAGGTGAGATTGTTTTGGTTGTGATAAAAGTTTAAAGATGTCTTCATAGGCACAGAGATGATTGAAAAGTGTTTATGTACAATTGTACATAAGTGTTTATGTACAATTGTACATAAACACAATGTAAATAAGACCCAGTGAGATTAGGCACCGAGCCATGCAATGAAACACAAGTGAGATTTATTTTAAACTAACATGTCGTGGAAAGAATCTCTTCTGCCTTTTTTCTGAAGGTTGGATCTACCTGATGGCTTCATTACACACAAAGATATTTCAAGTATTCCCCCCTGATACTCCCACATGAGCTGAATACAGAGAAGTAGTGTAATAACTTCAACTTTCAGAAACAGTTGAGCAGCAGCACGAGAGAGAAGATGCTTTTCTGTCGTTCTTCCCTCAGACTGAGAATGTGGAAGTATTTTCAAACTTTGTATGAATCAGCGATTTCAGCGATTTCCTTCCTGTTGGTGCGCTGAGTCAGCTAATGTCGGTAAAACATTTAAAAGAATTTCAACCTTCCTCTCCAACCCTCCTCGTTATACCCACAATGCACTTCTACCACCCAGAATCCCCTGCTGAGTGAGCAGCGTGGTGCAGAGCGTGAAGCATTTTAAAATTGACATGAGCGCTAATCTTATTAGCCACACAAAGAACAGAGGAGAGGATCACGGGCGAGTGAGAGCTCTGAATTATTTTTTTACCCAGCATGCAACGCAGGTACTGTACCTGATGTGAACCAGAGTCAGCATCCTGCACACCTCCCCTCGAGCATCTTACCTCTCAAATTAAAACTTTAACTCTTGACCCTTGTTTTTTTTTTTTTTTTTTTGCTGAGAGGAATCCGAGGAGATCGATGACAAAATACTGATCGTCCAGTTTGATAAGAAATCAGCAGATTAGCTGTCAATAAATGAACTTAATAACTTTGAACTCATGTGTGAACAAGCTTCAGATCACAAGAGTAACTCTAATAATAAGTTGTAACTTGAGTGTTTAACAGATAATTATTTTTATTAACATGTTCAACTTTTTTTGTTTTTGCAGTGAGAATAAAAATCTAAATGTCATTATTTCTTAAGTTTAATTTTCTTGTGATCATTTATGATTTGAGCTCTACATGTATGTAAGAGCCACAAAGGGGATTGTTTTATTGATGCAGAGTGAAGTCTCTGCAGGACACTGACTCTTATAGTACCTTTATGAAACAGCACCTTTCACACATACACAAACTCCTGAACATTTCCTGACAACATTTTCCACGTGGGCTGCAGGTTTGTAACACAAATGGCTGAACTCGTTCACTTTGACTTGAAGCAGAATTTTTCCCCCCAGCAGCTTTAGTAAAAAGTTTGTGTTAAGTCGGGGTGAGTCGATGTGTGAATACACATTTACGTTGAGTGTTTCTGCTTTAAACTCTTTACTGCTCGCCTCAGTCATCTGAATGGGGTTTTCTACTGTTGTGTTTCTAATGGGGAAACAGCTCTGTTCATGTTTGAGTGATCTTAACACACAAACAGGAGCCAGAACTCTTCACTCCTCCAAACAAACCAGTCAGAGTATTTCAAGATATGAGAGTGTGTCAGATAGATCATTTTCTGCCCTGAGTAGCTCGTGTGAAAAGCATGTTTTTGGGAAATTTCAGAGCCTGAATGTCCTGAAATAATTTTGAGGTGTATGTGTGAAAGTGGCTTAATACTGATAAACATTAGAGAAGAGAATGGAGGGTAAACGCTTCTTCACTTAGTAAAAAAGATCACATTCATGCAAAGTTTAAATACACACAAACACTTCACAGTTTAACATCTGTAAGAGAAGACCTCAGAGGAGGAATAAATCAGATCAAAGACACGGACATGACGCAATGAGATGAACCAATCAGAGAGCAGCAAACACTGAGGGGGCGGGGAGATGAAGCAACAGGTGAGATAACACTGATGAAACAAAGAAGATGCATTTTAATATAAACACATCTGCACACATAAATATACATTATCAAAACAGAGAGCGCTTGATTAATATGTGTCTTTGCAAATAGACTTATTCTTGCATCATTATATCTATTTCATGTTCAATGTTTAGCAAAAGTTGATTTATTCTTTGTGTTATTAATGTTGTAATTAAGTTATGATGTGATTATGTTATGTACAGAATGTGTGCTGAACCATACATAACATTGACAATGGGAAACAGGGGATCGCTTCAAACTGTGGACAGAAGACTTTTGTTTTAATCCTGTCTACTTAATTCAGGAGGTATAAACCAAGCGCTCCTCTGGAGACTGAATTAGGTGCCCAGGTGTGTTTATTGTGTGTGTGTGTGTGTGTGTGTGTGTGTGTGTGTTAATACTGACTCTTACCCTCATGCCTTCAAATCTGGAGAGGGCTCTGAGGGGCCGCAGAGCCCGCAGCGTCCGCAGGGACTTGATGGCTGCAAAGTCTGAATAACCCAACGTGTTAGCCACCAAACTGACCAATGAGACCTGGAGGAGAGAGAAAGAGCGAGCGAGAGAGAAAGAGAAAGAACGAGAGAGAGAAAAGAAAAGAGAGAGAGAGAGAGAAAAGGAGCGATAGAGAGCGAGAGAGAAAGAGAGAGGAGAGGGAAAAGATAGGATCCAAGGATAGAAAAAGATGGAGATAGAAGAGAGTGAAGGAGGATGAGAGAGAGAGAAGCAGGACAGTTAACTTCTATTCTAATAAAAGAGGAAGAGAGACAGAGGAGGGATCTGAAAACCAGCCAATCAGAGCTGTGGATTTATGCAGACGCAAACATGTAAGTTTAAAACTCCTGCAGGAGAAGTCAAGAGAGAGCGGAGAAGACCTAATAAACAAAAGTTAGTGTTCAGAGGAGGTCAACTGCTGCATCATTCACTCAGAGCTGTGAATGAAAACATGTTTGAGTGTTCCTGAAACATCCATCAGGATGGACTGTGGATGAAAAAAAATCTGATATAGTTAACACTCAAAATGGAAATAAAGTAGATTCCCTCCTTGGTTCATACTGTGGGAGAAAGAGGGTCATTACTGTTAGTTTATTGAAACAGGAGGCTGATTGAGCCACATGTAAAACCAGTGCAGGTCAGTCTAAATGTCAGGAACGTTAAAATCACGTCTTCATATGGAGAAAAATGTCAGCTCATTTTAAACCTGGGCCCTTTTTTATGTATTATGGGGTCTGAATGAATTACACGTACAAAAAGTTTTGGATTCTTCTTCAAACACACTGAAACAGGACACTTTTGTCTCAGGGCAAAACGAGTACGGTGCTTTTTTTAAACCTATAAACAGCCCTTACATCGCTCTCTCTCAAAACTACCCTTCTCCTCCTAGAACACTGGGTTTGCTTGTCTTCTCCATCTTAAACATTTATCATTCTGGATCTAAACTAACCATTTAAATGACAAAATCAAGAATAACACAAACAGACTCAGTTATTGAGGAAGCAATAGACCAGCACTTCCTGTGTTCTGAGTTAGAACTACAGATTTCGTCAATGTAGTCTGGTATGTTTGAAGGCGATGTAACAGCTGTTAAAAAAATCATCTTCCTCTGGAACAAACAGCTCTATCTATGCAGGGATGTTTTCTGTAATGTTGTCAGACACTTAGAATAACATACTGAGCCTTTTGTCGGGGACAAAAACAACTTTATGTGGACATAACCTGATAAGAAACATTTGCCCCAAAGGATTACATTGCTGCCATTACAGCCTGTTTCACTGCTGCAGGATGAGGTAATCTACAGAAACACAATGTAACTTAGACCCCAAAATATGTTAAATTAGGGCCCAGGTTTAACATGACATGGATTTCCCTTTAAAGTTGTTAAAATGGTCAGTGATGCCTGAGGAAATGTAAGTTTGGGTTATCACTCTAAACAGTAAATCATCTGAGATACCAGATCTATGACATCATGAAACCAACACCGTGTCAAACCCAGAAACCACAGCACCTCTAGAAGCCTCTAAAGCCAGCTTAGCCCCACAACGAGAGTTTGATTTTTCACCACTGAGCAGCAGGTCTCAGATCAGTCGGTGGGTGGAGCTCAAGGTGAGTTCATCTTGTTCTTACCCTGATACCAGCGAAGCGGGACGCGGCCCGAAGAGGACGGAGAGCCCTGAGTGTCCTCAGCACCCGTATGGCGGTGATCTGGTCCACAGAGATGTACTGAGCCAGCAGACCCACCACTGAGATCTACAGGGTGTGTGTTACACAGGATCTGTTACATGACAGCTACTGAGTGCAGCTCACCATGAGCAGTGACTCAAATCAATTAAAATCTCATTAAAGTATCAAAAGTTAATGATGAACTTGACTGAATAACTGGTTTTCTCTATTAGCTCCTTTCTGAAGAGTACTGCATTCAATTGAGAAAACAATCTGTTGTTCTTCTGATTTGACGAAATGTTTATTTCAGGAATGTGAGAAAAGGTTTTATGTTATAGGGATCTAGATTTCTTTTTTAGCAAAAGTCTGATTGTCTTTTGGGGCACAAGGAAGCAAGATACACAGAATAAAACATGGACATAGTCTCAGAGACGTCACCCGTCTGTTACTGAAGAGGCGTTCTGAAGCCAAACAATGGTGGTCGCTTTTGGAAATGCTGACAAACCTAACTTTCAGTTAACCTAACAACAGGCAAAGAGGAGGTGCTGAGTCCTTAAACCTCCTGACAAACAGCTACAATGGATCCACCTTTCAGTCAACTCAGCCACGCCCCTAATTATCAGAATGTATGAATAAATCGTAGACCGTGTCCTAACAGCATGCAATCATTAGCCCTTCAATACAAAAGCACCAGATGGCGAGGGGAAACTGAAATTAACAGAGCAAAGAGGTAAATATTTAAAGGACGCAGTGTGGAGCGAGCATCCGATGCTGCTCGATGTGACGAGATATCTAAAGCGCGCGTGCTGTTAGGACACGGTGTTAGGCCTAATACAATCAAAACAAATATACAAAAGTTTCAAACAATGGACCTCTCATGCAGTGTGTGCAAAAAAAAACTATTCGGACCAAAACTGATTTTTGAAGACTGGAAACATGTTTGTTTCTGCTGGAAAAATTGACATTTATTAAGAGTTTAATTGAACTTCCAGAGCTTTCACAGCCTGCATTAAGCAGACACTCGAGGAACTGCAGTTTATTTTGCACTTCCACACAGACTTAATTTTTTAACACTGAAGGTTGCTGCTAGCCAGCCTGAATGTATTTCAGATACATCATCATACAATCCTGAAGCATATCATATCTGCTCAGCTGATTCTAGAAACACTAAAACTCCCATGAGAACAGACGAACACATCACCATGTACAGTATGTACCGTAAAGACACTGCTGTCTCAAAGTGTCTCAAACCCAAAGCAAAACAAAACTGGATCAAACTGAGTAATTGGGGCATTTTGCTTCCTTAAGTGACCTAAATGAGAGCTCCTGTTGGGATTTGAGGTACCAGTATGTCATTAGATTTAGTTTTTCTCAAGTGAATGCAACATGCTCCAGGAGCTGTCAGTCAAGAGCCTGTAGAAAAAAGAACAGATTTAACCTTCCAATGTACACAATGATGGTTGCAATTAAGTAAACAGGATGTCCATTATCAAACACAGAGAATATATTCAGTTTGGTAGAGATGCTCGAAATAAATGCAAAAAAATAAATAGATTATTTGTATCAACAAAATAGTTCTGTTGAGCATTATTCTACAGTATATTATATTTACCAAGACAACAGGCAAAAACAACAACAAAAACTAAAGTTCAAACAGTAAAGCATTAGAAAAAATGGAGGTATTAAGAGAGCTATACCTGTCAATCACAGGTAGCATACTCTGCTTTCTGGTCTCTGTGACTCTAAATGGGACCATAATCTACTGAATGAAAATCCCGTTGTGTTGAAGAAGAGATTGAGACCATGAACTCTCAGGGAAAATGTTTAACGAGGGAGTAAATCCACTGAGAACTAGGATTCATTTATCGTCGACTTCTACAGAGTTGTACTTCTATTCGCCTCCTGCTGGCCATTAGAAAGAATGCAGATTTAAAGCACTGTTAAAAGCAAGTCAGCTTTTTTCTGTGTCTTTATGCCCTCTAGTGGCAAACGGCAAACAAAGTACAGCTTTAAGTAAAGGATGAGTGTTTATTTCACCACTTTCTGTCTCTATCAATGACACTGTACTGTTTTTTTTTGTCTCAGATTATGATAAAACCTCTGTGACTCAACTCGTCTCTTTTTCTCTCTTCAGGCCATAACCGTCAGAATAAAAAAAACCGTCACAACACGCAGAGACATTTATGAAGACAGCAGAGTGGAAATCAGCAAGAGAGAGAGTGAGAGGGGTGGGGGTGGGCAGTTTCCGTCTCAATGCATGCATATTTATGGTGTGCATCACAAACCGTGTGTGTCACTCTTCCTCTGAATAATCTTGCCCGGGAGAGTGAAAAAGAGAGCGAGAGCGTCCAAATATACACATCTTTGTCTGTGTGTGTGTGTGTGTGTGTGTGTGTGTGTGTGTGTGTGTGTGTGTGTGCACACAGGTTAAAAAGCCACTGCTGATCCTTTGGCCCAGGGCTGTTTGGACTTTCTCTCTCTTTGTCTCTTCATGTCTCTCACTCCTCTAACACATACATTCTTGGCCGACATTTTCTTGAAAATCACTCGCTTAGCTGTTTAGGGTCACTTGTAGTAGCAACCACAACTCATCATCCGTCCACACAAACGCTTGTGTGTTATCCAATTTTTACACCTCACCTCTCTGTAGAAGGAAGAGTATGTGTGCATGTTTGTGTTGTTTCATTACAAAGTCACACCGCCAACTCCCGGTCTAGCATGTATACTACAGCGTTATATTGTGGATCGGTGTGCAGGGCAGTTGTTGTCTGAACATTGTTGTCTAAATGTGGAACTTTAAAAAAAAAAAGTTTTCAGTGGATTGTTTTCATGTAGACGTGGGCGCTAGTTCAAGTCAAGTCATAAGTCGTGACAATCAGGACTCGATGGGGCCTGTACTTGTTAGTTTATGTGAACTTTCCCAGCAACCTCTTCTGATAATATCATGTGCTCTAATCATCATCTTCATCACTTTGGCACCATTCGTAGGATTAAATCACCTGCGTCATCATAATCACCACCAGATGTCATTATTGTTGTCATTACCTCTGTGAAATCAGCAAACATCTCCGTTTACACCTTGATAACTTCAGCACACGCAATCAGCTTCATCGTCGTCAATAATTCAATAAGTTCATCAAAAGTGTTATCGTCACCACTTCAGGCAAACAGAAACACAATAATAACAGCCATGAAACAGATCGATGAACCAACAAGTCAGCGGATCGATTACTTACGTCAACGATGAGGAAGTCGAGCCAGCACCAGTAGTTGGTGAAGTACTTCTTGAAGCCGTATGCGATCCACTTGAGCAACATCTCCAGGATGAAGATATAGGTGAAGATCTTGTCCGCGTACTCCAGCACCACCTTCACCACCTTCCTCTGCTCGATGTAGATGTCCTCAAAGGCCTGGCGGGGGCAGCAGAGAGGGAGAAGGTTATATTCTGGAGCCATCTAGTGGTAGTTGTACATCACTGAGATTTACAGTTTTGCATATACTGTAATTTGAAATGAGCAAATCTGTTGAATTCTAGTCTTAGAAATTATTATGCTTAGTTGGCATTCATAGTATGAAATTTGGGACAGGCTGTAATTTGTTCTGTTCCGCCACACCCGAGGCCATTATTATAGCCCCTCTTTTTATTGGTCATCGTCTAGCATTTTTGGAAATACGTTAGCTGTGATCTGAAGAGGTTCAATAAGTTCAGTCGAGTTATTTCAACACGATATTGCTGTTTGAGATTTTAGGGTGGCAACAAGGGGTGGCCAGTCCAAGCCAACCATTATGCCCCCTGCTGGAAACACCCCTGCTTGCATCTTTAAAAACCAATTGGGATTGGTGCTTCGTAACCCCTTTTCTTTGGTCAAATATTAAAAAGCAAAGCTCATTAATCAAACTATAGTATAGTGAAGTAGAGTAAACAAAAAAACCCAAAAATGAACAGCTAACAAAAGTGAAGTGACTGTTGTAAAGACAACCAAACTGAGCTAACTTCAGTAATATAAGTCAGAGTAAATGTAAAAATCTAAAGTAAAGTACAGGAACTAGATGTGTGTGTGTGTGTGTGTGTGTGTGTGTGTGTGTGTGTGTGTCTGACCAGCGCTCCAGAGCTGAGCAGGATCATGAAGATGATGAACGACTCGAACCAGCTGTGCTCTACAATCTGGTAGCAGGTCTTCCTCGTCCTCCACCAGAACTGACCGAGACCTGCTGACGTGTCGAAATCGCAGCACTGAAACCTGGCCACGCACACTGTGGGCGAGAGACAGGGACAGGAAAACACAAACAGAGACATTACACGAGTTCAGAGCTTGAAGGGAAACGGCACGGGCAAAAAATATCTTATTAATAGAATCTTAAGTTTAATATCAGTATTGAAGCAAAAGAAGTGAACCAGGATTTATTGTAAATAACTAAACAAGACGAACCAGTGTGTGTCTGAACCACTGCACACGCACAAACACTGATGTCAGATGTCTGCTTTGTTTGCCGCACACAGATGACCTGAAGCATTAAAAGCTCTATCTATGGTTATTGTGTGTGTGTGTGTGTGCGTGTGTGTGTGTGTGTGTGTTCCTCTTGATGTGTGTGCTTGTATGTGTATGTGTTTAGAGGCATGTTTTCTTGCGTAATCTCAAACTCTTTGATGGATGTTAAGATTCTGCCTGCCTACAAGGAACCCCCAGTGTGAGTGAGAGCGTGTGTGTACGTGTGTGTGTGTGTGTGTGTGTGTGTACGTGTGTGTAAAAGTGTGTTTCTTCATGTAATAGATTTATGATGATAGAAAAAAAGAAGGGTTTAAGGAAGAATGCGCGTCGTCAGACTGCTGTTTGGCAGCACCTCCGCCATAGTGAAAGCCTCCGCTCGCCTCCAGCAACACACCTGCAACCCCCCCTCCACTCCATTTTGCACGGCGGAGTTTAGCTCACGCGGCCGACAAACTTGTCCTTGGCTCGAGCTGCAAATGCCTGTGACCTTTAGTGTTGTGTTAGCAGGCTAATGTTAGCACCCTTTAGGTAGCTCATAGCTTCATATTGCATACAAATTGACACGGCGTGGCCGTGATCTTAAAACGGTTATGTGACATCAAAATAAGCAGTGAGTAGGCTATTTTATTCTTCTTTTCTCTAGTCCTTGACTAAAACAGCTTAATACGTAAGGGGCTGGTCATCCTGTCCATGTAAACATGATGTAAAAACAACTCTGACAACAACACAGCCAGCAGAACTCGGGCTTCTCGCTCAGTCATACCTCAGAGAGATATTTACAGAGGATACATTTGATTTCTTCTATATTGATTTGTAAAATGACGCACATTCTTCCTTAAATTAAAACCAATATTTAATTTCTGAACTTTTTGTGAGAAAGAGGATAAAACTATATTTAACTTGAACTTATTCAAATTGTCCTTTATGTTTCTGATAATTTAACAATATCTCACCTCTGTTTGAAATGTGCTGCCTCTCCTTAAAACGTAATACTTTTATTTATAATTCCAGAAAACTACCACATCAGTGTTTATTAGATTTATAAGGTGTGGATCGGAAATTTGAACGAAAACAGTAAAGGGACAATTTATTAGAATTATTTTTATTAAGTGTACTGGTTAAATATCTTCATTACAGTCCTGCATGTGGCTTTCATTTCTCAAAAACAAACATGTTGAAATCTCTCTCTCTCCTGCACTACATCGTCCTCTGAGTGGGTGCTGATAAGGAGAGGATCAGATTCCCCGTCGCTCATCGTTATCAGCCCGTCAGCTCTTCAAGCTCGTCCCTAACGATTCTGAATTCAATCATTGTGTCTGCTGGGGCGACCGGGACGACGGACCACAACCTGACGTCCGCTCAGGATCAAGAACTTCAGCAGAGTGATCGCTGGAGCGAGTGATGCTGACGTGCCCTCCAGCAAGGCATGATGGTCGCTCAGAAGCTGACAGAGAAGGACGGCACAGGCAAAGACGGGAGGAATCTAGTGTGGGCATGCAGGGAGAGATATCAGCGTCCAGTTTGACATCGCACAGGGTCGACTTGTAGCTGATAAAACACTGATACAATTCACCTCAGATATTTTCTCATGACGTGTTTTGGATATTTAGAGAAGTTTGTCTCCACCCTTCAGACACTAAATAAAACCTTAACTGCTCACAATCGTACTTTGAGAGCCTGTAGTACGCTCACAAGACACAGTCAGAAATATTGTCAATAAAACTCTTCTCCCTACTTGTTTCTTTATGTTCTCTGACATATAAAGGGAGAGATGTGTCGGAGAAGGCAGTTATAGTGTTCTTGTTTGTTCACCTCATCAGTGTTTTAAGGAGAAAAAAGCACCAATGTGACAATAATGAACAGAGTAGATGGTCTTGTTTTGGTTTTGTGGGTCATGAAAAGATGTTTCAGTATCAATAAGTTGCTTTTTTATGACCAGGGAAAGACTCCTCACTTTCTAACTTTCAGTGAACTCTCACATTGATTTATATGCTCGGCCACAGAGGGTATTATTCCATATGATAACCTTTTTTTAATGTTAAATAAGGCAGATATGAGTTAATAATTAGACTGTGGGAAGCTGAATCATATTCAGGGTAACTTTGTGCTGCTGACGTCTCAGTGAGTTTCCTCTGACAGGCAGGAAAAGAGCGAGCTCTGTCTGAGCTGCTCTTCACTCTGCTGATTGCAGCGTCCGCCTGCTTCTGTAATTAGAGCTTTGATTACCCCGGCTTTCTGTTTCCATGGTTACTAATAGGCTTTTCCCCGGTACGCAGGTTGAGTAATCCAATGAAAACAAGCGAGAGGTAATCCGACACTCAATCAGCCCACTTGGCAGAGTTATTATCAAAGTGCGTGTTTGTGTGTGTGTGCGTATGTGAGGAAACCCCTGGTGCCTGTACTGACGGCAGCTTTAATAAACACTTTTGCTGCAATAAACTGGTATTGAACGCCTCATTACATCACCTGTTGGAGGAGACGACGCCTCCTTCAGTGGCGCTTGCTCTCCGCTGTGAGCGGCATTGATCTGTTATTGATCAGTACTCAGAAGTGCTGCTGAATGATCCCCCGCCAGGTGATTGCATTTAGTGACCTCTAAATGAGCCATTCTCTACACACAGAATATCATGTAAACACACACATTTGTTCTGAACTAAACTCAAAAGAAAAACATCGTGGCAGCAGTTACCCAGATTCTGTAACATATTTCAAAGATGCTGTACACGTATGCATATGTTAACAGCACAGCCTGTACAAAGCCACAAATACCAACTCCAATGCATGTGCTGCCAAAATGAAAGCCAAATGCAGTGAGTAGTGGTGTTTTAGAGTTTCAAGGTGAGTGATTAAGGGAGTCACTGAGGATCCTGCTCGAGGACACTGCAGCAGCAAACTCCGTCTGCTGCAGAAGTCACACCTGAGACATTTGATACAAGACGTCTCAGCAGGAGACGCTGCTGCTGCTGCTTCTGCAGGCGTAACATGGCACATAGTGAGGCAGAAACACACACACACACACACACACACACACACACACACACACACACACACACACACACACATGCACACACACACACACACACAAACAAACACACACTCCTGATTCCCTCTTAATCGCGTGACGTGCAGCTTCACAACATTAACCAATGAGTTGGCATTTAGAGGACCAATGGGGCAGCTAATGTAACGCCGGCTGTCAGCACAGATGTGTGTGTGTGTTTGGTGTGTGTGTGTGTGTGTGTGTGTGTGTGTGTGTGTGTGTGTGTGTGACTTAAATGTTGAAATTTTGAGCACTGAAAATTGTGCATGTGAGGTAATATGAATATATTTTTTGCACGAAGTTCGACACAGTAGACCACAACCTGCTGATTCAAGCCTTACATCACACTGGCTTATCTAAACATGCAGCTGCCTGTTTTGCCAACTATCTATCCAACAGAACACAATGTGTTCAGGTGGCTGGAACTACCTCTTCCTTTCTGGACATTACTAAAGGGGTGCCCCAAGGTTCAGTGCTGGGACCTATTTTATTTTCAATCTATATAAACAATCTCTGTAATAACTTGTCAAATGCAATGTATCATTTTTATGCAGATGACACCATTATTTATTGCTGTTCAACCTCACTCACCCAGGCTTTTGAGTTGTTACAAGTTGCTTTTAATGTTATCCAGTCTTGTTTATATGATCTTTAGTTTGGTTTTAAACACAGATAAAACCAAGCTCATGGTTTTCCCTCATACAAAGGTGCTACCACAGAACATTACATCTAAAGGAAAACCTATAGAGCAAGTTTTAAACTACAAGTACTTGGGTTTTATCCTAGATCAGGAGCTTTCATTTAAAGCTCATATCAATAATCTGGTCACTAAACTTCACATGAAGCTTGGGTTCTTTTTTAGAAATAGAACCTGCTTCTCTCTCAGGGTCAGAAAGAAATTAGTGACAGCGACCTTCTTGCCCATTCTTGATTATGGGGACCTGCTTTATTTGAGCGCGTCATCCAAATGTCTCAAGTCCTTGGACACTTTTTTTCATTCGGCACTGAGATTTGTCACTGGCTGTAGTCGTCTCACCCACCATTGTGAATTGTATTTGAAATCGAACTTGCCTTCTTTGAGTGCACGCAGATATGCACATTGGCTGACCCTAATTTATAAGGCTCTTTTAGGCTTGATTCCTTTATATTTGTGTGCTTTATTGCGGAGAACAAGCAGTCGCTATGCCTTGCGTTCTTGTACTACACTTGTTCTATCTGTTCCTCGGGTAAGGACTGAATTAGGAAAAAGAGCTTTCAGCTTTGCTGCCACCTCGGCATGGAATACTCTACAGACTGAATTAAAACTACCTGAACTTATTCCACTTGGAGCTTTCCGTTCTATCGTGAGGGACAGACAGCGTGAGACCATTGAACAGTGCCTGTGTTTTTAAAATCTTAAATTGTTGTTTTATTGTTGTGTCACAGCTCCCACACTTTCTTTTTATTGAAAACACTATGTTTTTAAGCTATACTGTCACTTAATTGTAACTGTTCTTTTGACATGTGCTGCTGACCTCTTAGCCAAGTCACCCTTGTGAAAGAGATCCTGATCTCAATTATCTGGTTAAATAAAGGTTAATAATAATAAAAAATATATATAGACATACTGCATCTGTACAGAAATACAAGTGTTTGTGTGTGTTGTTTGTGGGTGCCTGAGTGACTGGATAAAGATAACAGTGATATAATGAGAATTTGTCCCATAGTAAGTAAATCTTTCTGTCAAGAAAAGAAACAACAAGATAGCCTAGTGTTGGTCAATTATAACCCAACAAAAGCCTGCATTCTTTTCAGCGTCCAGCAGGGGACCAATCCACTTTGTATGACTGTACAGAAGTCTTTAATAAAGTGTTCCTACTTCTTAGCTGAGTTATTCTCTCAGGCTACATTTTCTCAATTCATTTTTGGTCTCAATCTCTGGTTTTGGGTCTTTTTCAATTGGAAAATGTTTTGTGTAAACTTCTGCATATTAAACAGAATAATAAAGTTATCAGGCCCTGCTTCAAATATGTCCAGGATTCATTTCTGCAGGATCCACACAGATATGACAGAAAAATAAATGTTTATCCGGATCTTAATTAACACAAAATAAGATAATTTTCTAAATATTCCTCTAAAGTCAGGGTCAAGTATATTTTGAGCCCCCTCTTCTGGGCTGCATTGTTAATTATATCCTCGGGTCTAAAAGAATCATTGTCTACTCTGACTGTATCACCTACATAAAGCACTGTTGACCTTCATTCATCTGAAGACTTTCTTTACGCTGCAGCTCCAACTCGTTAGTGCAGCTCGCTAAGGTTTCCCGTCCGCCCGACCTTTCTTCCTGTGTGATGAATAATTAGCGGCGGGGGAGCGTCGCCATTCAGGCCGACACACACACTCTGTCTTAGTGACAGCCAGAGAGAGCAGCAGGGAGGCACGCTGCTGTTTGTGCTTTGTAATCACAGCATGAAGGGACACACACACACACACACGTGCACACACATGGAGACACATAGAGTCACAGAGACACAATCCTTCACGGACAAAACAGCAGCTTTATGTGGAACAAAAACTACGCATGCAGATAAATCTACAAACTTCAGAAAATGCACACACATACGTAAGTAAAAAATGCACATAGGTAATATATTGCTAACGCAACCTTTTTCTCTTGATTTTCCTCATATTGTTGCTCTATTCGACTATTTTATATAGAAAAAACTACCAACTTCAACATTTAAGATCTGCATGAACAAAGATTTCTGAAGTCGCCAGAACAATGAACATGAGAGTTAAACTTTTTTCCAGAAACAGGAACAATCTGATGGGAAATGGACTTGAGCTTTATAGCGCTTTTCTAATCTTCTGACTATTCAAGGGGATTTCACACCGCAGGTCACACCAACCCATTCACACACTGATGCCAAGGGTTGCTATGTAACCCTCAGAAGTAACTAATCCCATCCACACAGTGGGAGCAACTTGAGGTTTAGTGTGTTGCCCAAGGACACGTCGGACATGTGGCCGCAGGAGCTGGGGATCGAACCTTCAACCTTCTAATTGAGAGATGACCGACTTTACCGACAGAGCCACAGCGGCCCCAACCAAAGAAGCGTGATGTGCAGTTCCCTTGTAAATCAAATATTCAAACTTTTTAAACGCGACAGATATATGGTGAAAACCAGTTTTTGTTTTATTTCTATATCTTTCTTACTCTGTCTCATTTGTGTCTCACATTAATAGATTACACTTGATGACAGTGCTATGAACCCCAAATAAAGAGATTTCTACTGTAGATGCAGATTTATAGAAAGGTCTGACTTCAAGCGTTATCCGGTTTGTCTGCAAGACTACAAGCAAACAACCTTTAAAATGCTTGTTTTTTTAATGGATTTAGTTGGACAGTTTCTGATGTATGAATGACACGCAGATTTGGTTTATTTGCATCTAATGATATCTCTGCATGGACTTCGACTTGCTTTGTGAAGACATTGCTTCGCTGTGGAGAGCACACAATGATGCGTGTAAACGCGTGGGCCTGGAGACAGCGTCAACGCAGACTGGATGCCTGAACATGACAGGTAATCAACAAACGCAACACTGCCATCAATTAAGCTGCTCTTAACTTTATCTACTCCTCTACAACTACCACTGTTTTACTACAACTTCCAAGAGACCGTTCTGTGTCTCTGGAAACACATCCGCACACAGCTGGTGTCTGCCTGCTGTTGTTAGTCAATTTTCTGGCCTACTTCTGCAGCAGCTGGCCGACTGGCAGGAACCTCGGCTCCCACACACACATGATCGCACACAGTGACATGGAGCTGTGTCAGCATACTGGTGCTACTGGTCCAGAGAGAGGGGTCTGTGAGCTGAGTCAGGAGGGAGGCGAGCGGCAACAGCAGCGGTAACAGCAGCAGCACGCAGGACAAAAAAATCTGTTCTTTGTGCCCAAACTGTGGTTCGAGCAGCAAGGTCAAAGTGGAAAACCATCGACTTACGTTTCCTGTCCTCTAAACTTTGATTGTCAATGACTAGTCTGTCTCTTCCATTATAGCCTTCTCCTTTAATTTATGCTTCCATTTTCACATTGTCTTGCCTTATTGTGCTTCGTCGCCCTTTCTGCGCCTTGACTTCTATTTTTTTCTGACATTTTGTTTGTGTTTCCTCCCCTACTCTAACTCCTCATATACAGTATCTCTCTTCCTAGCCCAGACCTGCTGATGACTTAACTGTGGAGTGCAGGACGAGTTTTGTTCATGTTTCATCCCTCCACTGTCGCTGCTCCAGAAGTCGATCTGAGTCCAGCTGGTGACAAACGTCTGCCTGCTGCGAAGGACTCTGCTGAATCAGGGAGAAGCGGGCGGCGTGTTGGGACAGTTGCGATGGACGCATCAATCTTCTAAATGAATCAAAGCTAATTTAACATCTGCCGTTTGGCAGCCGCGTTCACTCGGTGCTCCTCAGAAAACATGCCTAGTTCAGGATGTAAAGATAAAATGACCTGAAAATGTATGCAGCCCGTTTATTTGTCCGTTTGTGTTCTGATAGGAAGATGTTTTATTGTTACCTTAATTTGTTATAACTTCATGTTAACACTGGTTTTATTATTATTTTAATGATCAGGTCTGTGTCTTGGGGAGAGAAATCCGGGTGAAAATCTGTATAGGGTCTGAGTGTATTCAAGTTAAAGTTGATTTAAAATACATGTGCATCTGTATGTGTGCTCGTCCTCCTTGGAGTCTTACTGGTGTCGTCATTGCAGCTGGGGATGCTTTTTCTGTGTTTGTTCTTTGGAGTGGGTTTTCCACCTGGCTGGCCTAATTCTGTCCCAGGATTTTTTTCGTTTTACCTCAAGTTACCTCTGAAAGTCATATGGGCAATATCAATGGAAAACATGTTACAAATAGTTTAAAAGAACACCTCCTTCTCACTGAACTGCAAAGTAAGCATTCTCTTCTTACGCAAACATACAAATCTGTTCCTTCTCTCTCTGGATCACCTCTTATTTGTCTCTGTAAAATGGCTATGCTGTACTGTGATGGGTCTAAAATAATTTCTGTGCACCAGGGAAGAAGTCATGAGTCAAAAAGAAAACAAAGTGTTTGAATTTCACCTGGGCCTAGTCAGAACGAAAACATAAATCTCTTTATGAAGGTATTGGGGCAAGAGGGTGGTGGGATCGGCTCATGAAACCATAATGTTACTCAACCTGTTCAGCTACTGTTAAACTGAGAAAAACATGGACAACTAAATTCCATCATCACAAAAATAATTACTAGCAGATTAATAGACATGTTAATTGAAGATTGATCCGAAGGCAACTGCACTTGGATGAAGATCTTAGAGATGTTCCACCTCTCCTCCGAAAGGCTTCTTCGGTTACAAACTAACTGTTGGATGGAGCTAGAAGTTAAAAGCCTTTGTGGATCATTAGCATGCTAATGATCAAGGATGGTCACAGGGGAGTTGTTAGCCGAGTCGCTGACATAGCTTCGCCTAGAGTCGTTAACAACCCCGGCCGTCTGTGGGTCGTGAGGATCATGTGAGCCAAGGTGGGAATGGAGCTTCAGCTCTTTTGAAAGCGAATTTAAATATCATTGTAGGTTGGTGATAGATGGTGTCTCAGACCACCACCTCTGTAAGGGATGCTTTCTCAACCTTGTTATAGATGACTTCTTCAACACCCATTTCAAACCAATGGTCTTCCCTTGCCAGGATGTGCACATCCTGCATTTATTGCAGCTAACAACTCCCATGTGACCTTCCTTAATCATTAGCATGCTAATAATCCACAGAGGCTTATATTTCTAGCGCCATCATCAAGCTTTGATTCATGCAACAAAAAGAAAACAAATGGGCAACTTATTGTTGACTGATTGTCATGAACAAATAACTTGCTAGTTAGAGAAATAAAATAATTTAAAGAAATCAAGAGACTTGTTTTCAAGAAGCAATCCTCTTCTTTGGATCTGCTCATACTTACACCTGTATTACGCTGGATGAACTTTACAACTTTCTAACGCAGTTTTTGACAAGTTTATTTGAGCAAACTTCAAACAAGCAGTGCTGTAGCTGTTGGGTGATACGTACATGTACAGCTTCATGTCATCTGCATAGCGACTAATAAAAATGTTGGTTTTCGACATAATAAGATAATACGTCACAGGTCATATCAGCTCTCCTGGGATTTTGTTGGCTGTTGGTAAGCAAATAGTGTTCCCCAAGCCTTTTCTCCCCTACAGTATGTCTCTGTAACACGGTCATGCTAGCTGTGCAAATTTGGATCTAAGACAAATCTCTGTGCACCAGGGAGAAAGTGGCTGAGTCAGGAAACAAACAAGGTGTTTGCGTTTCACCTGGGTTAGTCAGGACAATATCATAAATCTCATTATGAAAGTATTAGGTCAAGAAAGTGGTAGAATCAGCACATGGTTAGTGGAACTCATGTGAAATAGAATGGTTACAATATCTTAAAGACCCTGATTTCAACGTCTATAGCGACTTAACTTATCGTCAAAAGAGAGGTCGTGAATTAGTGTCGGTATTTGATGAGTCTCAATGTTAAATGCTCAACTTTGATGTATTACAGACTGTTTCATGTGGGGAGCTGTTGGTTAAGATGCAATTGCATGTAACTTATGAAGCTGTGTCTTAAACATAAAACCTCAAAAATCCATCTTTGTATAAAATGTAAGATATATATCTAAATTAATGGAAATGCCTCTTCCAAGGCCCCCGACATTTATGGTTCTTCCAGACCCACTCAACATTGGTCAAGAGTTGTGCAAACTGCACTGCTGCCGTGAGTTTGTGTGTGTGTCTGTGTCCTGACTTAGGAAGAAGATTGGCCCGCACACAAAATTGTCACCTGAAGAAGACCTCTGGTCAAAACGTTGTGATTGTGATGAATTAAAACTTTTTGTGGTATTTCAGCAAATGTGCGGGCCTAACTTCTTCGCCAGTCTGCTGTTTTTGCGCTGCCCTGGTGATGTGCTTATAACTTCCTCCTTTTTCTGTGTGCTCGCTTACCATCAGGAAAGCAGTTTTCGGGGTCCATTGCCTCTTCAGCCATCTCTGAGTACTCATCCTCTTCCTCCCCAGGCTTTCTCAGGTCCACAGTGCTGCCCTCTGATAGGCTGATATCGTCTTTCTGCTGAACAAAAGAGCAGGAAACAGCCAATAAGAATCATCACTCTGCATTGACTGATTAAAGGCGTCCAATTTATCCAAGGAGAAGTGATAAAAAACACTTCCAAGAATCTTTAACTAAACAGATCTAGAAACCCCCCAACAGCTTATCCTCTTGAACCAATTGGTCTAAACATTCTGCCCTCTATGTTATGAAATCAAGATGTTTATTTAATCCTACTTGATGGATAGGTTTCATTTCACATTTTCCTTTTTGTGTAGCCCTCCAAAAAATATCAAAACCAACAATCTGTTGGTCTAGGTCACTCATGCTCTACTTCCGATATGTACGTATACAAATAAGGACTGATCCTTCTCTCCATACTCTGCGTTCATTTCATACGTATTTCTGCACGTTTTCCAGAAGCCTACAGACATGGAGCAAATGTTACAATACAACCAGAAATCGTGGGGGAAGTGTTGAGCAGTTCAAGCCATACCAACCAAACACATAAAGGAGAATACTTTGGAAAATGGTGGAATTTTTGAGCAAAGTTTGTTTTGTAGTGGATGCATTTTTTGTCATGTATGTCAAGTTAGTGACGGTTTTAACCTTTAAAAGACACAAATATATTTTCATTTGTAAAGGAAACATAAATGAACCCAATGCGGACATGTATCTGTACATTTTATTTACTCTGTTTTCCCATGAAAACAATTAATTTCTGAGTGTTTTTCTCCAAATCTTGACTTTTTGTCATCTTTGAGTCTTAATAATTACTACACATTACTACACAAGGGGGTTTTCCTTAAATAAACAGAAACAAATGTGATAACTAGAAATAAATAGATATTTAATATGTAGTCTCACAGGATAATCTTAAAAATGATCAACTATTTAGGCCACCGATATGTCTTAATACTTACCGGAAAAGAATTGAGTTGATACATACGTTTAGAAAATGTATGGTTAAAGGCTTTATATGCGATTTTTTGATCCAGCAGATGTCGCCCTTGAGCACCAGCATGAAACCAAAACAACTCGCGCTGCATTGTTGTGTTAGCATGCTAGCGATCTTTAATATGCTCCACACTGCATGTAAATGTACCCTAAATGACCGTGATCTAGAAACGCTTACATGACATTCAATTAAGCAGTGAGTACAGGATATTATTCTTCTTTTCTCTAGTCTCTCAATTAAACAACTTTTATTCGCGAGGGGATGAGCTGGCCAGCCGTCCCGGCGATGTAAACAAACTGAAGATAGAACTCAGAAAACTCGGAAAGCATCACAGACAGTGGGACTCGGGTGTTACACCCATTGTAGACAGTCATGACTCACAGAGTTATTTTCAGAGGATATACTTGATTTCTGTTACATTTAAGTGTGAAAAATCGCATATAAAGCCTTTAAGGATAAAGTTAAAAATTACAATTGTTTTAGAGTGTAGTAACAGTTTCAGCTCACGTGTAGCTCCAGGTATGGGGTGAATAAAGTGTGTTTGTGTGATCATCAGCATCATTTTGTGTCAGTCAGGGCTGAATGAGTCAGATTGATGTTACATAACCAGCAGGAATCCTGGCTGACAAAACAGCGAGGCTTCACCTTCAAACCTCCCTCCCACAGCCAGGAAATCTGCCGTCTGTTCACTTTGACTCGGAGATCTGGACAAAACTACACGTCAGGAAATCCCCCCTCATTCCCCCCAGCCTAGCAGACTTCAAACATCCCTGTTTGCTAAGCATCATGGGAGTTTAACTTTACAAAGGGACGGGGGAGATGGAGGGATGGGAGGTAGGTTTTTCTGCTGAGAGCTGTGGAGGAAAATTTGGCAAGTTTTGTTAAATGTCTCGACAAAGGCACAGCAGGGGTGAGTGTGTGAGTGTGTGTATGTATGTGTGTGTGTGCAAGCGTGTGTGCATGCATGTGTTCGTGTGCGTGGCACTGAACAAGTGTGAGTGTGTGGACAGGTGAACTAACTACCTGAGTCAACAGCTAACTCATGAATACATTCAGACTCTGGGAACAGAGAGCGGCCGCCATGACGAATGCCAGCCTTGGACACTATAACATACACACACGCAAAGGTGAAGCCAATGGACATGAATACACAGCTAATCTCTGACACACTTGCACGTGAAAAAAGATCCACACATAATCTGGCTAATGTCACACTGACACACACACACACACACACACACACACACACACACACACAGCAGCCTTGGACAGAAACCTCCTGACAGCTGACGTCCATAATGAGGAGTTTAAATGTATTTCTATTCACACTCTACTAAACAGGTTTTTGTCCTTTTTAGTAATAAATCACATGTAATCAGATTACTTTGCTCAGACAATTAATTAATTTTTAATACGTTTTGTCTTTTTTTTTTTTAAACATTATTTCTATCAGAAGGAATTATTATGCAGGATTTAGACATCACTCTAATAACAGTTAAGAAGCAAATAACAATCAGCCATCAGCAACAAGGGGAAAAAAAAACACAATAAAATTGGGAAAATGTACCTTAAAACTACCAAAATTATCTGCAATCAGACATGTAACTTGCCATTTAATTAAAACAATTAAGTAAAAAGAATTACAATCAGAGGAGCCACAGGAATCTTGAACTTATAAAGCAGCGTCCTGCAGTGTTGGAAAATGAAGCCAATTCAGAAGTGCAAAAAAAGAAAAATCTGCAGTTCCTCAAGTGTCCACTTGAGGCTGTCTCAAAAAGCAGAATAGTCCCCATTAGGTCAAACACGTGTACATCCTGGTTCAAAAAGATAATTTAATGCAGATTTTTTTACATAAAAAAATTCTAGTTGAAAAATTGGAGAAATTTGGGTCGCAATTTCTCATGGTGGTTGATTCTGAGGCGAGACAAGTTGAGAAAAATTGTCTTAAAGTATGACTACATCTCAAAAATAACTGAATACTTCCTCTTGTTCCTCAGGCTGGTTGATATGAGAAGTCATATCCCCCTTCAAAACCACATATAGGCTAACCGGAGCCAAGAGTTTTGTTCTTAGTTTTGAATGTGACCTGACACTCCGTCCTAAAAATGATGTAGGTAATGCTCTGGCTATTTTTTTTTTTTCATTATAGATCATTAACAACAAGATGATACAAACAACTATCTCCTGCAGTCGCCTGTTTATCCCTCCTCTGTGTAAGTGTGTTCTTTGGATACTTAATACATTATTAAAGACGATCAGAGTGAAGAACTCACATACACTCTTAATGGAGCTGTAAATTCCTTTAATCCACTTTCACTCTGCTTTTGGCTCCTTGTTCCTTCTCCCTCCAAACAGACAGACTGAGTGAACAGCTGAAGCTAAACACTGACAGTGTAAACTGCAGCGTACATTCACTTGTTTGTCTCGGGTACATCAGTCTGCAGCCGCTCGGTGACAGCACACATTTCATTCACTCATTGTTAAAGTGAAGCATGTAACATTGTTTGTCTTCACTAGGCGGGAGGAATGGCGTGTTCGCTTCTAACGAGGACGAACGCGGCACGCTTTGTCTCTGCGGACGGACGTTTCGTGCCAACAAAAGCAGCATCAAGACATATTTTATCTTTAACACAGACAGAAAGACAAGATAGAAGGCAGAGGAAAGAAAATGAAACAAGACAGAAAACTACAGAGATGGATAAATGCAGATATGCAGAGTTGCCCAGAATGTGGTCACATGAGCACAAACTCTAAACCAGATTACATTAAATAGGCAAAGATGTGCTTTTATTATACTTGATTATATTTTTTTAGCAGGTCTATGTCATGCTGAACTTTAACAACACAGCATTCAGACCTACACATTCTATCTTTCTCGTAAATATGTTATAGAGGCCTAACATAGTCTTCCAAATAGAAAGTTATGCAGAACTTATTGCACATGTTGCAGAACTATTGGTCAGTTATTTATTTATTTAAAACCTTACATTCTGATTAGCATTACATTTTGAGGTTCTTCTATTTTACCAACTTTCTTATTCAGCAATTTGCCGGTTTGTCAAAAACACAGCAGAGTCCATCGCACAGACTCTAAACATCACCTGTTGCTGAGGGAGTTTTGGCTTCACTTTTGTACAATGAGAGGAGGTGGAGATGCCTTGTCCATCTTTATTTACTGTCAATGGTGTTGCGTACTCCAACTAAAACGTGAACAAAGGCTGTATCGGTTTGGTGAATGACTTGACCGCACTGACAGGTATTAAGAATTATTTTATAGGAATAGTCAATCTTAAAGCTGTAAGTACCGAATTCCCCGTAAAGTGCAAATGTTTCACAGCGGCAACAGACTGCTAGTAGTTTCTTTGTATTTCATTATGGCATATTGTCTTTTGATATCTCTTTAAAGAAGACACATCTTATTTTGAGTCCTTAAAGAATCAAGCTTATATGATGTTTATGTTTCCCCTCTATTGTGTTCTATTTTAGAGGTAAAAATGTGCACACATACCTCATGTCAACCCTGAATGAGTCAAAAAAGTCTGGTGACACCCCTGTTTACATGACACAATAGTTTGTTTAGTTGTAGACTTTATTGTTTCAATTTCTTCAGTGATGTAACTTTAACTCTACAGGCTGCAGCTTGTGTAACAGGAGGAGGGAGCAGAAAGATGAGGGCTGTTTTGATGTCGACTGTTTCACAGCAGACAGGAGAAATCAAAGCAGAGCTCGGTCTCCCTCCACCTGTCTCTGCAGACACATGTACACCTGTTAGCTGGGTGCTGAACTCTGCAGGAGTCAGAGGCCACCAGATAGAGACTGAGGGGGCGAGAGGAGCGGCGGGGGTCACTGTCGGTTTTACAAGCTGCCATTTCAGGGCAGCAGACACACCAAACAAACTAACACACACACACACACACACACACACACACACACACACACGCACACACACACACACACACACACACACACCCACACATAGGCACACAGCTGCAGCAGAGAGGGTACACCTGGAGGAAAACAAAGACACAAATGCTCAGGTGTTTAGAGGTGGGCAATGTGGCTGCTTTAAACTTTTAAGAGTTTGGGGGCTGAAGTCACACACACACACACACACGCACACAAACAAACACATTTACATATTTATGCAACCAGAAGCCAGGCGTCAACACATTTGGAAAACGTTTAACTCCTTTAAGATGAAATAGAACGTTCTGTAATATTTTGGCAGATACAACAACAGAACAATAACCTGGACGCAATTATAACTCGCAATACGCTAAAAAATACTGATATAAATATGGACGTACAGACACGGAGGAGGAGAATGAAGATTTTAAGGTTGAGAAAATATCTCGTTTCAAAGCTGTACAAAAAGAAACTGAAGAAGCACACAAATAACACCGCCAACATGATGCAGCAGGTAATACATCGCCATTCTGCGAAGCTTGACACACCCTAAAAACATATAAACAAGTGAAAGAGCCACAGAAATGAGCATGTGCAGCTGTGTTTTAAGGATTTGTGCTGATGTGTAACACATTAGAGCCAGCCGCCATGAGCCAAGTTTTCAAAAATCTGAATGAAAACTTAAATTAGGTGATGAACAGCTTCAATGCCAGAAACACGAGCTGAAACTGTTTATTTAAGGAGATTTTTATCATTTGTGCTTTACATCTTTTTATTTGATTTGGGATTTGTTTTAAAAGTTTTTTGTAAGTTAGTATCAGTGTCACTTCAATACAATTAGGAAAAAGGATAGTTTGCATATTTATTCGCATAGAATGTAAATACTATATCTTTGCATCATGTTTTATTTAATTTCTTGGTCAAAATTAGAAAATTGTAAAAAAAATCATGATAAAATCACATTGTGACCCCTTTACGTGATACGATTAGTGTTCCCTCAACACAAATGCTAACGATGTGCTTTAAAGCAACAGTGTGCACATTTATTTACTGCACATTCATTTATCTTCTCTCTTGTTATCTCTCCATTTATTTTAGTTTGTTACGTCTTTTTTTGTTCCCAACGCTATCTCCCTCCCCCTCTCGGTATCTCTCGCCCCATCTCTCCTCTCCTGCAGGTCTGCTGTGTGTAATTCATTTTCTGTACACAAACATCTCACTGCAAATAGAAGCTGTTAAGCTGCTGCAGCACTCAGTTTTAATAGACCCCGTGTTTGGTTATGTAATGATTAAATAGCTGACCTGCGCTTTAATGGCATCATAAATCACTGAACCTGGTTTTACCGTCTCATAAAGCCTGAATCGGCTGCTGGAGGTGGACACGGTCAACATTCACGGTCAAAGGTCTGACTCAAGTGTTTACAGTGTCAGCTGTTTAAGTTGCCCTTTGCGTTTTCATGCTCTGACTGCTCTGCTCGGTCTACACAGAACAATCTCACAATCTCAAAATATCTATGAAAGGAAGTGCTGGCTGGAGGTCGTTTTTTTCCCCGCCAACAATGGGCTACAATGAAGCCGAAAAAAGTTTGCACATTGTTGCCCCCAGAGGCTAGAGTCTAGACGGTAGCCGATGGTGCCTGATGGTTGCCAATGATAGAAAACATGAACCCCTTTTAAATCTTAAGGAAAATTAGCAGACTCCAGCAGTATCAATGTTGATGAAAAAAAGGGCACCAGCTCAATAATAATAAATTTTCTCCAACAAAAAGTCTCTCTATAAAGAGTTGAATTACATTTTTCCATGTGAAGGTCAATCTGTAGGATTCTTTATTGAGTCTAAACACCAATTACATTTTTACTTTTTCTTTTACTGGAAAGAGATCCTGGAGAACATGTTACCTCTTTTTGTTTTCTCCAATGGAAGACGATCTTAAGAGCACTAAAACGTGTTTTCTTCACTTAATTTCCCAACTGGACGGTACGTTTCATGTTATACACTGAAAAAGCACGCTTAGGTCCACTTTCTGTTTTCTCCACTAAACAGGAACATATGAGAATGTATGTATAGTAACATATGAACAGACATCTTTGCAGCATTTTAGACTGGCCTGGTATTTTCTCTGCAAATCTCTGCAGAGCACTTTGAATGTAAAAGTCCTCACTTTGGATGATGACGCAGGAGAGACAGGCACGTAAAGAAAGCGGAGAAGGCTATAAATAACCACCAGACTAGTGTTAATTTGTCACTAAGATGAGGGTTTAGTGCTGCTCAAAAGAAAAACAAACAGATATCCCTGACCTGCAACCTGAGAAGTTTCTGGCAGGCGGTATTAAAACCACCATCTCCCTCCACCACTTTCTCTACCTCACTGTCCAACTCTTCTTCTCTTTGGACTTCTTCAAACTTTTATATCTTTCAGAAAGGAGTGTAAGAGAAAACTTGGACTAGTTTTAAAAATTATACTGGGCCAAGTTATCGAGCTCTTTTTATAGTTACAGAGGACATGTGTCAGAAAAAGTCAGAAAGGTCAATATAAAGTCATTTTAAGTGACAGTCTGGTATTTTTGAAGTGAGGTTGTATGATGTACTTCAATAGAGTATTTTAGCCAAAGGAGATGCAGGTCAATGAGGCCCTTTTAAAGAACAGCCGGAGTGCCAGCACAGAAACTAGACTATACTGCTCTGCAGACAGGACTGTTTCCCCAAATCAATTAGATCATTTTAAGAAAAAGTGAGCCAAAGCACAACTTTGGGGTAAATGTGCACTACATTGAAACATTCTAACTGTTTACTTTTCCACTAGCAAGCCACTTTTCTTCAGCACTACTTAAGCTGTAGGTGGAGGAACACATTTTTGATGCGCCAAAGTCGTGCTTAAACAAAGTGGCTTGCTAAGGTCCAAGTAGAACAGTCCTGCCAAATTCATTGAAGCTGCACTGGAGTCAAAGAGGACGGTCAAAGACTAAATAATTCATCGATCAGCTGTAAAAAATAATCAGAAGCTTTACGGATAAAAAAACAACAACACAGCCTTAAAGTAGACCCTTCATTTGCCAGTTACAAAAGTCATGCCCAGAGTTTAAAGCCTTGCTTTGCGAGTTAACATGGATATTACAATGTAAGAAGTTTAACTATGAAAATGCTTTTTGGGAGAGCGTGATCTATTATTCTTAACTCAAACTATTTAGAAAAAGATACAAATTTGAACAAAATAACGCGTTAAAAGAGCCTCATGATAGCCTTGTAGAAATAAAAAAATTGCGCCTTTGTTTATTTATTGAACTGTGCCTGTGTTTATTCTTCTTCAGTTTGAGGTTGGTGAGGTTGATCTATGATGACACTGTAGCTGTGTGAGTAACACAGACCATTTTAAACACATGAGACAGGAAGGTCAAATGCATGGTGTTGGCCTTGGCATGTATTCACAGCGGCATGATGAGCAAAGAAGGGGGTGGGGTGGATGGGGGGGCTTGTCAAAGGGGGGTCATTCACAGTCAAGAAGTAATGCAACAAATACAAAATGCCTTCATTTCCTTCACGGCCAAATATTGTTAGAAGTTTCAGCAGTTAACTTCCCCAAAATGCAAAGAACTACCCAAATGACAATGAAAATGTGGACATAGTTGAACTAGCAGCAACAGGGTGTGACTCAAGAAAGTTCTGAGACACAGGGGTCGTTTCCAAGTAATAAAAGTCATGTCGAAGTCATATCTGAGTCACTGTGATCATGTTAGTCCTAAAGGTTATCACCAAGTTATCTGAGGTCCGAGTCATGGAAACATGGTATTAATGAAGCTGCAGACTCAGCTCGACCTCGACTAGAAAGACAGAGAGAGACCGAGCTGTACTTGAACCAAGATGCTGACTGAGACAACAGAGACGTCTCTTGAGGCGATCGAAGGAAATGTGCAATTAAAGAAGGACATTTCATATTTTTTTTAATCACATTTTCTCTCAACTCTCCTTCTTTTTATCAACCAGCTTTGAAAATCGGTTTCTCAATACAACTTCTATCAACTCATCATATGGTTTAATTGATTTGATAATCTGAAAATAAAATGTTATGGGTCCCCTTAATATAGTCCTAAAAGAACTTTTAGGCTGGTAATGAAACAGAGGGGCCCTGCAGACTTGAGCGGTGCAGCCCGTGTATCGTTGTTGGTGTGCATAATGCTGTCCCTGTGGTAAGTTGATTTTTAATGAGCCCCGCTAAAATACTTCAAAATAAGTTTGTAATAAGTTTTCATGATAAACAGCGTGCTGGAGCCAATAGTGAAAGTTTATGCCTGGTTCATCACACAACGCACAAGAGAGTACATACCATGCTGCACTTTTAAAAAGTCTATTGATTTGACTCTTTTATTCGACTTTACACCTTATATAATATATACTATTGTTCTTATCATTTACGTGTTTTTACTATTTGATGGCTCTTATTATTTAGTTTGAGACGATTTTTTGGACAGCTGGTTTGAATTTTTTCCCTTGCTCCTTTACTGCACTGTAAAGCATTTTGAGCTTCTCTCCCTGTTTGAAAAGATCCTTAAGATAAATGCATTTTTTAATCAAAAGAGTGAGGGTTGTTATTCTTTTGTCCAGGCTACTGTCTAGGAGGTTGAGTTTTTTTTCCGTTTTTTTCTTGGGATGTCAGAGCTCTGTTCAAAGTCTGTGTAAGGAAATATGATGACTCGAGGTAAAGTGAGAAAATCAGAGGGAGTGGCGATGTTAAAACATGAAGAATACGATTGATAGGGAAGAAACAAAACACGGGTCAACACAGAGCTGATCCTCTCTTTCGTTTTCTATGTTCAACGTTCAACTCAATTAAGAGCAGAGGAAATAAAGTAAGTGTGATGTTTTAGAGGGAGAGACACAAAACAGCCTGGCTGCATCACACGCACACACACACACACACACACACACACACACACACACACCGCGGTACACAAATACACATGCACACAAACCCACACACAACCACACACACCCTGGAAACAGAGCTTGACGCTAAAGAGTTGTGAAAGCAGTGATGCTCTCTGACTCCCCCTCTCTGTCTCGCTCTCTCTTCCTGTGTCCTGACCCCCCAATCTCTCCGTCTATCTCTCTTTCTCTCTCAAACACACACACAAAACTCACACACAAACGCACAAACAGACACACACACACACACACACACACACACACACACACACACACACAAACACACACTCTCTCACTCCACAACAGCCGTTTTGGGAAAAAAAATATACTCCAGAGTTTTGTTCTATTCTATGCTGCGAATAAGCTGCCCTTTTACATCAGGTCAATGTGTGAATCTGTGTGTGTGTGTGTGTGTGTGTGTGTCTGTGTGTGTGTGTGTGTGTGTCTGTGTTTGTTTGTGTGTGCTGTGCAACTCTCATTGCATTTGCATGTATCACCTCATGGCTAACTGGCTCCTGCAGCATGCAAACACAGAGAGAGAGACCGAAGCTAGAACTGAGCAGAATAGATCCGCCTGTTTGTTTCACTCCACACCTGCTTCATAATGTGTTGTTGGATTTTTCAAAACATTTGTTATGGACTATTGCTTACATTTATCAGTTAATATAAAGAAGAATATATAAACAGAAAGCACGAGTGTTTCTGTCTTTATGGCATTTTAAACTTTACCTGTACATCAGAGATAAAAATGACGATGACGATGATGGAGTCATTAATTATTTTTCCGAGTCTGATCAGACGGGATAACTTTTGTAAACTTTTTTTTTTTACCATTTCAGATGCAATAAAATGCCCCTTCCCATCTTATTGTTGATCATGTCTAGTCATGTTTAATATTGTTTAAAATGTGCTTATTTCATTGATTTTTTTTTACTATTGCAGAAAGTCCTCACTCCCAACTTGCAGCTTTCTCTGTGACCCTATAAGCTTTAAAATACATTGACTCCTCTGGCTACGCACATTACTTTTGCATTACACTTAATATTCATACATAATACATAATATTGACCAAAAGTGGTAAAACTAGGAGAAATATCGGAGATGCTTTTGAAAAATGGAGAGAGCTTTGAGCCAACAAAGGTTCCAAGACCGATGCAGAAGTGACTAAACACTGAGAATCCTGAGTGTGCATGGAGTCTAGGGAGGAGGGGGCGGGGATAGACAGCTCTCTCCAAATGTTTTGAATTTGAACTGCAGTACACATTTTAAAAACTAGGTGTCAGGGTTACATGTTGCTCCTATAAAATACAGCCAAGATTTCGAAAGTATAAAATAAGTTTATACGTAACTGAACATTTTTCCAAATATTATAAAACGATAAATAATTAGTGTTTGAAAATGTGTAATTAATTATCTTCCTCTCAGAACACTTTGGAGTTTATCTTGTGACACGTTTTGGGGTCCAGACCCAGAGGTTTGGAGACACTGTGATAGATGGGGCATGAAGAGAGGGAGGAAGAGAGAGAGAGAGAGAGAGAGAGAGAACAGGTGCACAACATGATTAAAGAGGAGGGGTGATGATGAACTGAGTCAGCACAGGTGTGTACGCACAGACACACACACACACACACACACACGCACACGCACACGCACACGCATTCACACAAATTCACTAACACACAACACAGCATGACACAAATCTGTCATTTCATGTTAGATACAAAGAGAGGAAACTGGAGACTACTAAACATCTCCTCGTTTTCGCCTCAATACACAACATACAAAACACTCACACGCTTGCGCACACACGCACACACGCACACACACATACAATTTTTTAGCTTTTTGAGCTCAAGAATGTATTAAACTCTGACAAATTTAACACAACCA
>NC_083630.1:16416611-16449111 GCF_963584025.1 Labrus mixtus | reverse complement strand
AAGTGACCTCTTGTCCATCGACTTACTTCACTCACAGTAACCAAAAGCTGATGAAAGGTTTCTTTTGTCTTCTACCAGATGTTTCTCACTTAGAAAAGATCCGACCACCATTTATCAAACACAGAATTAATGCAATTAATCAAATCAGTTGCCTATAGTTTGACTATTCAAACTGCTGATTTGTGGTTTCTAAACAGTTTGAAAATGATACAAAAGTCATCATGATTAAAGTAAAAAAAAAAAAAAAACCCACATTGATTAAAAAAGGAAGAAGCATAAAAGTTAAAGTGGGAGTACAGTGGGAGTGTGTGGTGGCAGGTGTGCTGCTGTTGAATCGCTTGCTCAGGGAAACACATTCAGCCGCTCGTTTGTCATAAAGAGAAACTGAACATCGGCTCACCTGCGTCAGACTGTGCAGCTGCAAACACACATGCACACACACATGAGGTGCACAGAAACGAGGTCTGTACGAAACAGCAGCAACTCCACTTTACAAGCCTCCATAAAATCAAAACAGACTTTTAAGTTTTCATTATGTATTTCTTCTTATGACTGTGACATGAATCGCAGTATCAATGACAACTTTTTTTACGTATTCTGAAATATATCCGTTTGAAAGACACAATCAGAAACTTCTCAATACTACCTTTTTTTGTGTTATTTACTGGATTATGACGTTTGTTGCCTCACAATTTAGATAACTGAGCGAGAATTCAAAAGATCAGCGAGCACAAATCAAACACATGAAATACATTTGCACGGGCGCTTTCCAAGTACTCTCGTGCAAAAATCTCTCTGAGGACAAAACAGTGTTATGCGTGGGTTCAGGATCGTACCGCGTGAGCGATTGTTTTCCTCGCGCTTGATATGAGCTAAGTACTCTCATGCTCACAAACAACTAAACTCTTTTTTGTCAGTCAGTGGGCGGGCACAGTCGCGTGGTATCCCTGAATATGATTGGCTACAGTGACACAGTCCCCCTCTTATAGGATTTGAACAGCCTTAGGTCCCTTCCTGTTTGTCAAAAAAGTCAAAGACCAATCATAAAAGAGGACGACTGTTTCACTGTGGCCAATCATATTCAAGGATTCAAGACTGTGCTCGCTGACAAGAGATTACATTTGCGAGAATGAGAGTACTGAGCTCGTGCCAAGCGCGACGAAAACAATCGTGCGTCCGGTACGATCCTGTGTGCACGAAATATCCCTTTTACCTTTGGGATGTTACCTTCCTTCCTTTATTCCTTCAAGCGTTCCTAGTTTTACTTCCTCTCCATCTTCTCTTCCTTTCCTTTTTTGCTCTGTCTTTCTCCATATTCTTCTTTCCTCCTCTTTATTCATTCCTTTATTCCTCCTTCTACCATTAGTTTTCTTTCTTTATCCTCTCTTGTATGCCCACTTCCTTTCACTGTTCCTTCCATTGTGCTTTCTTTTCCACATTAGGGCCCTTCCTTCCTTTGCTTCCTTACTTCCTATCTCAACTAAATGCATCCTTATATTTTTCCTTTAATCTTTCCTTCGTTAACCACCTTTTTTTTGTCACTTTTTAGCCTGTCCTCCTTTCACTTATTTATCATTTTTTATTCTACCTCCTGTTCTTACACTATTACATTCACTTTCATATTCTATCTCTCGTTCACTGTATCCAGCAAATGTGCATACATGCTTCCTTGAATGCTACTCTCTTTCTTTCTCCCATCCTCAAGATATCTCCATCCTTCCCTCTTTTCTTCTGTGGTTTTTCCACTGTGCTCTTTGTTCTTTCTTTGTGTCCTTTCCTTCCCCCCCCCATTACCAGTTATGGCATTTGACATGTCTGAACAACAACAGTGTCACACACATTGCCTCACATGTATGAATGCATGCAAAAATGCCTCCACACACACAATAACACACACCCATACACACATCCATACACACACTCCCATGCACAGACGCTGAGCTGAGTTGTGCACAATGAGGCCATTTCTAAAGGAATAAATCACCTGAATTAGAAAGGTTCGGTCATCATGACACCAAAACACACACACACACACACACACACACACACACACACACACACACACACACACACACACACACACACACACACGCACACACACACACACACACTCTTTTGGGCATATTCATCCAGTCAGGTCAGCGTATCCCTCTGCAGGGGGAGATACAGTTCCTGCCACTGACAAGAGAAGAATAAGAGGCTGTTGACTGCAAGCATGTGTGTGTGTGTGTGTGTGTGTGTGTGTGTGTGTGTGTGTGTGTGTGTGTGTGTGTGTGTGAGCTGTCTGGCCTATCAAGCTCGTTATTAAATATCCATGAGACCATTAAGCTAAATAGATGAATGGGACTCCATTATTGCTCTGCTCGTGCACACGCTCACAAACACACACACACACACACACACACACACACACACACACACACACACACACACACACACACACACACACACACACACACACACACACACACACAACACACACAGACACAGAAAAACCCACACACACTACATATTGCTCTGGCTGCTGAATATGAGACTCTTTGTTAAACTGAAAATGACTGCAGGAACAAGAGGAAAATGAAATAAAGAACAAAAAAGAGAAAAGTGACAAAATATGTTCCTGCCTCCTTGTCTCTCATCGTTTCCTTCATTTGATACACCCTTCTTTCCTTTCCTCATCTTTTCCTTTATGTCACATAAAAAGGTTGAACCTCCATGTAATAAATGTTGTTTAATGATGTATATATACAGTATATCTCAAAGTGGCTGCTCAAGCACTTCTTGATTTGAACGCCCTGTCATGACTTAATTTAAAAGAAAAGTTGTTTTTAGTCAGAGAGCACAAACAGGATTGTTTGTTTGTGTAACGTTGTGAACTTATCGTGATGTGTTGCCACACAATCACACATAAAAACAAATAATTCAAGGTTGTGGTAGACCAGCGACTTCAATGTTATGCGAGGTAAAATAATGATGTCGCAGCCATCACAGCCGGATATGAGTTTGAAGCTCAAAGTGTCTTAAAACATAACAAAAAAGGTATGGCGGCTTGTAGTTGACTATAGCAACCAGAAGCAGCTGTTCAAACTCCTGAGAAGAAAGGGATCATTTGACCACCTAGAATACGAGAGTCTACTTTTGCCTATTGTTGACATTTTTTGGGTGATATTTTGAGACACACATTTTATGTTGAACTGAATTCACTTTTCAAAATAAAGTGAAATAATCAGGCAGACAAAGGCCGGGCATACACTGTACTATACCACTAAGTCGTGGTTCACACTGTTTACGACGCACGATCAAAGCTCTGAATTGATGTGCTCACGCAGTATGAATAATGATAGAGAAAACATGCTCAACTCCCTTTCAATGTAAAGCAACTGGGTGCTGAATCCTGAAAAATGTTCAGACAAGAAAAACAATTACAGCACTCCAAATGTGTATTTTTAATTGCCACATTAATGTTTCAAACAGACGCTCTTCTTCAGCGTGTAACAGGTAATTTAAAAAAATTGTCCTAATTGTTTTTCTCACACTGTATAACCCAATTATCATGCACGACCTGAGAGATCCCACTGTACGAGTTAAATCAGGACTGAGCACTGAAAATTGTCAATAAAGTATCTTTGAGAACTCCCACAGACGCAAGTTGAAGTCAGATCTACAGTATGTGTATTTCAGCTGTCTCAGGTGCACAGCTCAAACACACACACGATCAAAAACACCTCTCACTCTCACTCTCACACATACAAGCCTTCACGTCATCGAGACATCATCGACAAACACAAGATAACTGTTGCCATGGTGATTTCAGATGCTGTCTAACAAATTGCACCGGAAAAAGAAAAAAACCCTGAATTTGAGGAATCAGCTCGTGGTTTTGCTGTTACTGTGTGAGTGTGTGCAGTTTACAGTCTATGGCGCAGTCATACAACCAAAATTTAAAACACGGTCAGGAGCAGCTGATCGAGCTGCGATCTGCCTCATGTACACTGAAAACGATGTTCAATCGAGCTGCAATCCGGCCTGACTTCAAAATCAACATTTATGTTGCTGAAGGAATCTACTGGAGCAAATTCCAATTTTTTGTAAACCCCTTGTTTACAAGTTCCTGAGTTAACTGTCAGGTTTTCTTATTTCTCTTTGATTTATTTACTTGATTTCACTTCACAGTTGTCCAAGTGAGTTTGTATGAAAGCAGTCGAGCTCTAAGCCACGTGTTTGTGTGTCAGAGTGTGTGTGCATGTGTGTGTGTGTGCATGTGTGTGTGTGCATGTGTGCACCATCAGATATTGGTACTTTCTCTTCTCCAGTTACCACCTCCTGTCTGCTCTGAATCCCTCTGATTAAAGACACACACACACACACACACACACACACACACACACACACACACACACACACACACACACACACACACACACACACTAATGGATTGATTGATGTGTTTAGAGGTGTACACATGTTCTTGCCGGTTGCGGGGTAGTACATTTTATAGTAAGGGCGGGTAAATTGAGCCCGCAAAGAACAGTGTGTGTGTGTGTGTGTGTGTGTGTGTGTCTGTGTGTGTGTGTGTGTGTGTGTGTGTGTGTGTGTGTGTGTGTGTGTCAGGGGGGGGTAAGATGAGATGACAGATAGTTATCAGAAGAAAGGAAATCGTTCTTCTCTTACTGTCCGGCAGGGTGACTGCTCTCTGCTTGTGTCTGTGTGTGTGTGTTTGTTGTAGAATGCCTTATTTTTTACCAAAGAAAAACACACTTTGATCGTCATTCTTCCTGTAACGTGTCAGTGTGTATAACTTGATATAGAAGACAAAAGACTTGTGCATTTGCATCATGTGTATTTTGATTAAAGCAACATGAAGAAAGAAGTCGTAAAAAAAGCAAACTGACTTTTCAGCTATACACTAAAGGATGAGATCATGGGGTCATTTAAAATGATTCTCAAGGAAAAGGTCAGGAGTTCAACACAATCATTTAAGTTTCTTTCACAGGAGGACAGAAGTATTAAGACTAAATTTAGCAGAAATCAGGTCAGAAGTCATTCTTTTATGTCACTCAGGACTAGAAGGGATATTCCGTCATTTTTAAAAAGGGACCGCTTTTTTCTCTCTGCTTGGAAACGGTGGATTGCTCCCTCCAGGTGGGGAGTGAGTCTTTGCCCTAAGTGAAGGAGTTTAAGTATCTTGGGGTCTTGTTTAAAAGTGAGGTTAAAATGGACCGGGAGATTAACAGGAGGACTGGTTCAGCATCGGCAGTACTGCTGTTGATGTACAGGACCGTTGCTGTGAAGAGGGAGCTGAGCCTGTAGGCAAAGTTCTCCATTTACCGGTCAATTTTAGTTCCACCTCTCACCTGTGGTCATGAGCTATGGGTAGTGAACGAAAGAATAAGATCGCGGATACAAGTAGCTGAAATGAGCTTCCACAGGAGGGTGGCTTGGCTCAGCCTTAGAGGTAGAGTGAGGAGCTTGGACATTCAGAGGAGCTCGGGGTAGAGACACTGCTTCTTTGCAGAGAAAGGAGCCAGTTAAGGTGGTTCAGGCATCTGATTAGTATGCCTCCTGGACGCCTCCCTTTTAAGGTTTTCCAGGCATGTACAACTGGGAGGAGAACCCAGGGAGACCCAGAGCTTGCTGGAGGGATTATATATCCCATCTGGCCTGGGAACACCTCAGAATCATCCAGGGGGGAGCTTGAAAAGTTGCTAGGGAGAGGGAAGTCTGGGTTTACTTACTTCGCCTCTTTTCACCGCAACCTGACCTTGGATAAGCAGAAGAAAATGGATGGACCATTCTGAACTTTTTTTCATTAGATTTCTCCGGCCAGCAGCAGTGACACAGGCTGTAACAACTGCAATGTAATCCAAATGTGACTCATCCAAGTGTATCCTCTAAAAGTCATTGTTTTTGTCCCTGACAGGCTCAGATTGTTTTTCTAAATGTGTCAAACAACATAACAGAAAGGATCCCTACAGAGAAACATAGTTTTACTAGAGCTGAAAATGATTTTTTTAACACTCTATACAAAGCCATCGGATTCAGTTAGAAGGAAGGATATTTGTAACTCACAGAACACAAGCATATTTGGTCTTACTCTTTCTCAATCTGTGTTTTTTTTTTGGGGTAATTTTGTTTTAAATAATGGAAAGAAAATTGTAGAGGTTGAGAGATGGATAAATGAGAGTCTTACATAAGTGTTCATAGGTCAAACAGGAAGAGAGAAAGAGGTGGCCGGAGAGAGCAAAGGTCAGCAGATCAACATTTATTCCGCCTGAATCTCTCAGTAGATCTCACTTAAGAAATCAGCAATTCTTTGTACGGAGTTAAACACATCGTCACCAGTAAAATATCCAACCTTCCTCTCACCTTTACATCTCTTTTCCTTATCTTTTAGGACTTTTAAATGAATTCATACCACCCACCAAAACACCCTTTATTTGTAAGTTGTCAGAGGACTCTACCACTGGGAGGTTCAGCTGCCAGAAAGCTACGACTTCAAACAAAAACCGAAGAGGCACCTTGATGAACTATAAACAAAAAAGTCCAGAAATCAGCAAACATTTGTTCAGCAGACTCATTTGTTCCAGCAGTGCGGGAAAAAAAAAATCAAATGTTTTAGCCAAGGTTCACAGCTCACTCACCACAAGGTTCCCAATGACCATGACCAGCATGAAGACCAGGAGGCAGAGCGGCTGACCAGCAACCTCCATGCAGTCCCACATGGTCTCGATCCACTCTCCACACAGCACCCTGAAGACGATGAGGAAGGAGTGGAAGAAGTCCTTCATGTGCCAGCGAGGAAGAGCACAATCCTTTGAGATCTTACACACACAGTCCTGGAGGAGGGAACATAGAGACAGACTGATGTACTGAACCTGTACATGAATCTAGATGATATCCAGCCTCTGTTTTGGTTAAAGTACGGGGGGGGCGTTACCTGGTAGTTTTTACCAAACAGCTGCATGCCAACCACGGCGAAGATGAAGACGATGATGGCGAGGACGAGCGTCAGGTTGCCCAGGGCGCCCATGGAGTTGCCGATGATCTTGATCAGCGTGTTGAGTGTCGGCCACGAGCGAGCGAGCTTAAACACACGAAGCTGGAAGGAAAGAGAAACGTGAGTGAAGAGCCTGAATATCACGAGATCTTGACAATCTCCCAGGAACACTGCTGATAAGATCACCTGTGTTCAGTGTTCCCTCATGTGACAGTTTGCGTCCTTTAGGTTCTGTTTCAAGGTGCCCTTTACTGTCAGCTCTTTCTTTTACATCTTTAGGTCGATAATAAGGCAACCATAAGTTCTTTTTTAAACTCTCTGACTCATGATAATGCCTGATTTAAGGTGATCCTCAGGGAATCCTTACAAGACTGTTTTAAGGTACACTTAGTTAACTTTTTTGAGGTTTCCGTTAACTTCATATTTAGGGTCTCTTTTCTTACTTTTACACATGTGGTTGTAAGATTTAGAAGTAAAAGTAAATTCATTTATTTGAGTTAATCCATGTATTTAAGTTTAAGTTAAAAATAAGTTAACATTTATACAGTGAACTATTTACATATTTGAGTTTACAAAGTTAATATTGATATATTTACATGTTTTAATGTTTGCAGTAGCACCTAGTAACTGTGACCAAATTATATTGAAACTACTTCTGTGTTTGTCATAATGTTTGCCTTGAGTTTAATCATCCTAGCCTCTGATTGGCTAAGGACGGGACATGTGACGAGTAACAAGGAAGTGTTGGTTGTTGTGTAGCAGAACAATGTGGATGACAGTAAAGTGCTGCTGAGAAAGTCATCCGTCTCCATCCTTCTGTTTCTCTTAACTAGAGTGATCCATCCACCACACATCGGACCCTCACGTTACATGGTTATGACTGTAATTAAGTCATTTCAACGAAAAAGCTGCTGTTCAAGGGTACACTTTACCACATGTTTGCTTTCCCCTTTACTAACCCATTAAAGTCTGATTTAAGGAACCTTTAACCTCCGATGTCTTCATTTTGGGTCTGATTAATATAGCATACATTTAAAGGTGTTTTCTTGATGGAAAAGGCAAAAAACAAACACACAGAAAGGGTATAAAGAAGGCAAAAAAGAATGAAGCAAACATGACCATAAGTGTCCTTATTACCGTGTCTGTTTGCCTCGGGAAGTATCTGACACAACGTGGAACGACGCGTTGAGAGATCGACTCAGACAGGCATCAAATGTCTGTGTGTGTGTGTTTTCTGTGTTTGTGTGGTTGGCTGATATGTCGATCATTATCCTTGTGTTTGGCAGCGAAATCAACCACAGTTAATCCTTACTTTTCAGGGATATCCCCATCAACAGCCAATCATCTCATCGCCTTAAACTGCTCCCATTTAACTGGTGTATAGCAGTATTATAGTATATTGGACAGTATAGTAAGTGTACAATGTTTGCTGTCTCATTCTGTTTTTCTGTCTCTTGACTACTTATGATCAAATTAATTTATGTGAGCACTGTAAAGAATAGAAAATAGCATCATTGAAAATCCAGTGAAAAAAGGTCTAAATGTACCCAACAAGTCAATGTCCAAAGAATCTATAATTATAGCTTCATGTATGGTTGTGTTTCGGGGTTGTAGTCCGAGTTACCAGTCTGAAGGAGCGCAGCACACTGAGCCCCTCCACGTCCGACAGGCCGAGCTCCATGAGGCTGAGGCAGACGATGATGCTGTCGAAAATGTTCCAGCCCGTCTGGAAGTAGTAGTACGGATCCAGAGCGATGATCTTCAACACCATCTCTGCTGTGAAGATCCCCGAAAACACCTGCACACACACACACACACACACACACACACACACACACACACACACACACACACACACACACACACACACACACACACAGGTACAGAGAGGATTTAAACATGTACAACAACAGACAGGTTTATCTTAATATTAATTATAAATCCTGTATATTTAACGCTTGAAATCAGCTTTGACACAGACACCCACACCAGAAAGCTGGACACATTCAGGTGGACACACAAACACAACCACACGCATCAACGCACATAGAGACACAAGAGTTAAGTGGAGGGCAGCGTTAGCCAACGGGTAGGACTGTTCAGACAAGGTTAGGTTAAAATAAACACACACACACACACACACACACACACACACACACACACACCCTATAACTCTGGCTGATGTACACAAGTTCCTTAAAAGCCAACAAGAGTTAACCTGCTGAACAACATCGAGACGCTCCAACACAGTTACGGGCTATGTTCTTCTTAGCATACTCTGTTAGCATAACAGTTTGTGTTTTATTTTTATTAGACGTTTTTTAAATCTTAACCGATTTTAAAATCGTGGGACACCTTTACGATTCCAGATCGGGGAGGTTCTTACTCGATGAGGAGCCGTAAAATAATCGTAGTGACACCACACACCTGAGGTTTCTTTGGACAAAAAGAACCCCCCCCCCCCCCCCCCCCCCCCCCCCCCGTCCTTTTTTATCACTTTAAGCCTCAATATAATTAAAACAGGTGAATTGTTTTAAAATTCAGTCTGTATATTCGTCATGAAAAGAAAAATGAGCTTTAACACCAAAACTGTTTCTGTACCAGGCTGTAAAAACATACATGTTGGATATTTTTATCATGAGCCTCTGTGGTGATTGACTCACTGCAAGAGGCAGCCTCTTGTGGCCATTTGAGGAACTGCAGTTCAACAGCACCTCAGAACAATTAGTCAAAAGGCAGTACCATATTAAAATGACATTTTTTGTAAAGTGTAGGAACACAGATATGCAGCTTGCAGCGTTGGTTCTGATCTGTGTCATTTTCTGAAACTCTGATTAATTCAGACATCCCTTTTCTCAGCTGTTTGCTCCTGTGGTTTGATCCTTTAAGCCTCTCTCTCTGCAGACCTCAGCTTGTCCAGTGTTTGTGTCACTCTGCCTTACATCACGTGTGTGTTTGATGTCTTAAAGTGTGTATCTGTTCAAAGTGTACGTTTTAGTGTGTGTGTGTGTGTGTGGTTTGTCCATGCAGAAGCAGCAGCAGCAGCCCCCCTCCCTGCTTGTTGTTCCAGAAAGAAGGGGATCCTCGATGTGACACCGGCTACGTGACACACGTGTGTCCATTTGTCAGCCTTTGTGTGTGTGTGTGTGTGTGTGTGTGTGTGTGTGTGTGTGTGTGTGTGTGTGTGTGTGTGTGTGTGTGAGAGGGTTTGTGTGTGTGTTTGTTTTTATCTGTGTATGTGCAAGACGACCCAAAAAAAAGGACTTCTGGGATTTAATAAAGTCTGACTGAATATTTTTGTCTTTACGCAAAATCACTCAATCACAAAATCAGGCTGTTTCCGGGGTTACCTCGTGCTCTAAAGCACACACAGGAAAACACACACACACACACACACTCATACACACACACACACAAAGATGATCCTCTTATACGGGCTCATTAACTCTGTAGTGCGTTGATTAGCTACTCAACAATCACGCTGTTATTATTACTGACATCAGAAGAGCCTCTCTCTCGCCCTCTTACACATGTGAGAGAGTGATGTGGGGATGAAGGAGGCCCTCTTAGGACAAAAAGGTTGAGAAAAAAAGCTCTGACTAAGGAGGAGAATGTGAAATAAATCATCGCGTAAGAGATTCAGAGTGTGAATCTTAAACAAATGAGAAGAAGAAGAAGTGGACGATGGGTTCAGTGACGTTGTGTGGTGAGGTGGGGTTGTGGTGCTGATCAGAGCAGTGTGTGTGTTTGTGTGTGTGTGTGTGTGTGTGCATGTCAGACGTGGTGACTCTGATTAACTTAAACTCAGTTCATCTGTCAAATATCAGCAGCAGCCTGTGGCCTAAAACAGCCGCAGAGGACGACCACACAAATTATAACACCATAAGAAGACGGATGACTCATTAGCTTTCCACTAATATTTGGTTTAAAAATCAGATCTTTGCCACATTTTAATTACAATTTTACATATAAATTTACAACTGAGTATCATATCAGACAATGACAGATATGTTAAATATAAGTTTGTGATTTTGTAAGTCCCCTGTTGGAGATTTCTCTGATGGAAACCATCTACTGGTCTGTTTCAGCTGATGGTTCATCTGTTTCTTGTGAGTCTCAGTTTAACTGTAAATAATAAGTTACACAGAGGCTTCACTCTGCCCTACTTCAGGGGTGTGAACCTATAAAATAAACAGATTTTCTCTTGAATAGCCTACACAAACAGGTCTTAAGTTTGCCAAAATGATGCAATTTTGTAAAAAAGTAAAGAGGTCCGGTCTGCGTTCAAGAGGAGAAGAAAACTACTTTTGTTGAACGGGGTTCAGATCGATCATTTCTGATGCATTCATTGAAGTCGGGAAATCTAAGTGCGAATGGGCTTAAGTGACTCAGTGCCACGAGAATTCATTACCCGCTGCAATCTTTTTAACATATGCAAATTCGCAATTGATGGGAATTTAGCCTTTTTTTGTCATGTCATTCTGTGGAGCATTACATTTGCATCTACCATTGTAAATGTGTGTCTTGAAGTTAACTTTTATGTAATTTCATAGAATAATATTAAATTTGCTTTCATTTATCACACCGTACAGTTCAGCTTAACGGATACAAGATCAAAAAGGTTGATTTCTCTGTTCTCTGTGTGCTAGTGACTGTCTCACAGTGATTCAGTTAAAGCAGCCACAACCTATTATTTTACATTTTTTTTTTATCAGATATAGGACAGCTGAAGCGAAACAAGAAATACGGAGAGGGGGGAGCGGGGATGACTTGGTGCAAACGGTCAAGACAGACAAGGACATTTCCTGCGTTTTAAAGCTGCACACACTAACCACTCATCTAAACAAATGCCTCACAAATGTTCCTATGCATTCCTCTACTGAATAAGAATGTTCTTGATGACATTTCTCGACAGTCCTTTTCTGCCTGTCGTCTGGTTTTCTGATTGGATGGAGGACAAATAGAGATGTGGCGCTTCCATCCACTCAGATTTTAGCTATTCATTATTCGGGGTCTCAAAAAACACGTGAGAAGTATCAAAATTGCTTCACAGCCACATAAACAGGAAGGTTAATCACAGCCTTATTTAAGACACACTTAATCCATAACAGAGCTGCAGTATTAAACTCGCTAACAGTTTAATTTAGAACATTCAGAGGTGAGTTTTTTAAGTTCAGCTCAGAGGACAGAGAGAGTTTCTGCTGAGGCAACTTGTGAGTCACCGACTGAGAAACTACTCTGACCAGGCACTGTGTGTGTGTGTGTGTGTGTGTGTGTGAGTGTGTGTGAGTGTGTGTGTGTGTGTCGACATCAGCAATCACTAATAACAGTAACATCAGCACAGAGAGGATGACGCCCCGTGTGTGTGTGTGTGTGTGTGTGTGTGTGTGTGAGTGTGAGAGACACGTGACTGTTTTTGTCAAAAGCAGGCAGATGTAATGAGTAAGCAGACACACACACACAAACACACACACACACACACACACACACACACACACACACACACACACACAAACACACGATTGGCAGGTTTAGACCGGGGGGAGCTGCTTGACAAATAGAGTACTGACGCATTTAAAATAAAATAATTTATTTGTGACTCCAGTTTGCAAAAAGTTTCATTTTCTCCTGAAATCAGCTCTTTTGAAAAACAGACTGTCAGGAAACAACAGGAGGTCTCATAGGTTTCAATCATTCTAAAATAAAAACTTTATAGCTGAAGACTTTATTTTTTGCAGAAGTAAGACGTTTGACTTGTATGTCAGTGCTTGTAAATGTGAAAAAGAAACCGTTTTACTTCCCCCAGGCTGATTCAAATTGGCAGTAGATCATTATTTGTGGTAACCCATTTAAACGGATATAAAATAAGAACCAATAAAAAGTGAAAATGAAACTGATAATATTTAAAGTGACATCATTTGGTAGATTATATTAAAATAATTGTTCATGAACAAATAGCTGTACATTTTCACAGATTGATCTCTGAAAAAAAGCTTTTAAAACACAAAGAAAGCCCCTTAGTTTTATTGTTCCCAATCTCTGTGCACGTGCGCGTGTTAGAGTGTGAGTGTGTGTGTGTGTGTGTGTGTGTGTGTGTGTGTGTGTGTGTGTGAGAGTGTGCGTCAAAAGACCAAGAAACAACCTCACACTGTGCAGAGTGCCAGATTACACAGGGAGCACTTTTATCAACAGGCAGTAAGACACACACAGGTAAGCCCACACAAGCCCAGGCACGCACACACAAACACACACACAAACACACACACAAACACACACACAAACTCTCTCTTTCAATGAGTTTCACCTCTTCTGTCCTCCCTCTTTTTCTTTCTCCACAAAGCAACTTCATTATGGTCGACTTCAGGCTCATTTTTCACTCGCACACTAACAAAACTGAGAGGAAAATAGGATGCAGCGAATATTTATCACAAAAAACTACAATTTATTCTGAAGAAGTCTGTAGAGTCCTGGAGTCCTTCAGAGGAAATAGAGGGCACAGATGGGAAAGAAGGAAAGAAGAGAGTGTAAAGACTGTAAACCACCACAGTAACAGAAGCTACTCAAACTGTGTTCAGACTTTCAATCTTTATTTCTGCCTTCAGCCCCCAACCCCTACCCAAGTTCAACCCTAGAATCATTTGTGTTTGGTCCAATCATGTGAAAACCAAACTCCATCATGTCTGTCTTCATGTCATCACCTTTAACAAATTTTCCCCCTGGGATTAATAAAGTATTTCTGATTCTGATTCTGATCACCTGTTCTCTCTCACAGTTGGGTTAATCTCCCTCCTCCTCTGTGAACTGTGTCTGGACGAACTCTCCTGCTGCTTCCAGCTCCTTGTGGCTGACCAGGTCACAGTTTGATGACTTTTTGGGATCAGTACCAGGTCCCAGTTTAATGACTTGTTGGGATCAGTACCAGGTCCCAGTTTAATGACTTGTTGGGATCAGTACCAGGTCACAGTTTAATGACTTGTTGGGATCAGTACCAGGTCCCAGTTTGATGACTTGTTGGGATCAGTACCAGGTCCCAGTTTAATGACTTGTTGGGATCAGTACCAGGTCACAGTTTGATGACCTCTTAGCTATAGGATCAGTACCAGGTCCCAGTTTAATGACTTGTTGGGATCAGTACCAGGTCACAGTTTGATGACCTCTTAGCTATAGGATCAGTACCAGGTCCCAGTTTAATGACTTGTTGGGATCAGTACCAGGTCCCAGTTTAATGACTTGTTGGGATCAGTACCAGGTCACAGTTTAATGACTTGTTGGGATCAGTACCAGGTCCCAGTTTGATGACTTGTTGGGATCAGTACCAGGTCCCAGTTTGATGACTTGTTGGGATCAGTACCAGGTCCCAGTTTAATGACTTGTTGGGATCAGTACCAGGTCACAGTTTGATGACCTCTTAGCTATAGGATCAGTACCAGGTCCCAGTTTAATGACTTGTTGGGATCAGTACCAGGTCACAGTTTGATGACCTGTTGGGATCAGTACCAGGTCACAGTTTGATGACTTGTTGGGATCAGTACCAGGTCACAGTTTAATGACTTGTTGGGATCAGTACCAGGTCACAGTTTGATGACTTGTTGGGATCAGTACCAGGTCAGAGTTTGATGACCTGTTAGCTATAGGATCAGTACTGTTCTGTTTCAGTTGTGGATCTTCTGTCCCTCTGTCTCGACAGACGTTCTGCCGGAGTGATCGGCTGCCTGAAGTTTGTCCTCATTCTCGGGAGTCTTAGAGCAACTCTCTCCCCAACAGGCTGTCATAATGCTCCCTTCTTAGCCTGAAGTACACCTAGAAGCGGTCCTAATAGAGCTGCAGCTCCACGATGAGCTTAAACACCCCCAAATCCTGTCTTGCCCTAAAGAATTGCATGAACCCACACCCTCTTCTTCTTAGTACCCTCCTCCTGATCAGAAAGAAGGCCCTGTGCTTTCGTCTGAACAGTGGACAGATACATTGTGCATCAAAAAACTAGCTACTTTCTCGCCACAGCAAGAGCGGAGCACACCACATTCTATCTGCAATCCCCATACCAATTAACACGTGAGCTGAAATCTGTCTTAGACCCCCCCAAAAAAAAGATTTTACTGTGATTTAATTATAATCAACAGTTTGAAAGGATGCCGAATTATCTACAGCAAAACGCAGATTTATAAAAAGTAGAAGTTTAAGCTTTGTCGTGTTTGTCTGTAAGATGACGAGCAAACAACTTTTAAAATGCTGGAGTCTGGATCAAATGTTTGAGATGAAACCTCAGGGCATCAGGAGAATCTGACACGCTTAAGTTAACGTAATGAATCGCAAATTTCCCATTCAAACTGAAAGAGTTTACCTCATGAAAAAATTGTTTATATTTTAAGTACCATGAAACCAAGTGGAGTTTGTTATTCTTGCTGTTATTGGTCCAGAAGTTGTTGTTATTGTTGATAGTTGTGGAGTACAGACCCACAGCGCGCAACCAATCTTCCAATTTTCTGGTGATAAACTCGATGAATTTCTTGAATAATAACAAACTAATTAAATAAATGTCTTCGTACACCTACTACTGCAGCTTTTGTGTTAATAAGGCTTCAACAAAAAAACGACTAGTCTGACGATAAAACTAATATTTTCTGTCGCTTTAATAAAAACTATTTTTACCAGAACTCGCTAATAAATCCAGTTTCAGTCAAAGCGTTCTGTCTGCCTCCACTGTCGGAGCCGCACCAGGTTAACTACACTCAGGAGAGTTCTGTGGGTTTAATGCACAGAGCAGCTCTCTGGATGAAAGCATATACATCCTTTAGATCTGTGCACACATGGAAATACTGAAACCAGAGAGCGAATGACAAACAACAACAAACAGTGGGAGCATTAGCAGACATTGATTCTGTCAGCACAGTAATGTCCTGACATGATCCTCTACACACTGCCTTACGTAACGCACACACACACACACACACACACACTCAGCAGAGGCTCTCCTGTCCGTCAGAAAGGCGAGCTAAATGCTATGTAAACATCTGTGAGGATTAGCGGCTTTATCCTCTGAAGAACTTAGCGACTCCAGACTGGAATCGGATACTGTTGACGTGACTCAGCCTTTATCTGAGACCTGAACGGCTCATAATTGAATGGAGTCAGAAGTTTGGACTGTTTACGCTGCAGAAGTACAACACAGCTCCGTCAAAGTGCAGAGGAGGCGAGGGAAACATTAGAGGCACGTTATATAACTGCTGGTTGTGTTCACTGAGGGTTGTGTTTGTCTGACCAGATGAAGATATAGGATAATGATGCTTAACTGAAACTAATTATCACTTGTTATTCAGTTTAATTCAACTCAGAGGGCAGAGATGCTTTTGCTTTATATTTTCAACACTGTTTTTTTTTTTTTATAAAGCCCTTTCCAGATGGCGCCATCTGAAAATAATGGACTTGTGTATCATTTAAAAAAAGGGAAATGTCATGTAGGCAGGTGAAAAAAGAGGGGGAATTAATGTCATGTTTTGCTTTTTTAGAAATATTTGAGGCTCGAATCTGATGTCTAAAAATCTGAAATTCAAAATCAGATCTTGTGGATTTCAAGAAATTATAATTATGGTTGTCAGGATTAACACGTTAATCACGACGCGATTAATGTCAGAAATAAATGCATACATTTTTTATAATCGCATGTATTGCGTGCTATTATGTCCCTTTATGTGCATCGTAGCACAGACACTTCGCTGACAGCAGTCTCTCCATGTAGTCGCAGTGATGGAAATGAAGTGCAACAGCACTGCGCCTTTAATTGTCTCAATTCACTTAAAAAAAAACCTTCCCACCCAACTTAGTTGTGTCAAAATTATCCAGTTTCTGACATTAAACATTTCACTTTTTTAACTTTCTCTTTTCATTTACTCCATAAAGTTGTAACCCTGCCACAAATTCATATTTCTTCCTTCATAAAAACAGGTTTGTATCCAAAGAGGAAGTAAAATATCTGTAGCTTAAGACAGTGCCAAACTCACAATAAAAGCATAAAAAACTTTGTATACAAAAAAATGAATGTTTAAAAATGACATTAATCACAATTTAAAAAATGTAACGTTTTGTGGCCCTAATTATAAAATGACAGAAATACCCAGTCTTGATAAAAGGTACCACTCCCAGACTGGCCCACTATTGGGTCCCATCCCACAGCTTGAACACCACCGCAGGCTGGCCTAGTCTCTGTTTCTACTTATAAACTTTATTACCATTTTCCGCCGGGCACAGCTGCCTGCAGCCTGATCTAAGGAAACCTGACATCACCGGACAGGTACAAGAGAGTGTGTTCGGTGTGTGTGTGTGTGTGTGTGTGTGTGTGTGTGTGTGTGTGTGTGTGTGTGTGTGTGTGTGTGTGTGTGTGCAGGTGTGATCAACAACATCAGCGTTTCACACCTCAGGTGAACCAATTACCATATTGCATAAACCTATCAGTTTCTGTCAGATCGTCAGCACACCTGCAGGGTCAAACACGGGAGAGTTAGTCATGCTGGTTTGCAGCCGCCCGACCCGTTTCTGTCAGCTCCGATCCTCCCACAGCTTTTACACACACAAACACCCACACACACACACACACACACACACACACACACACACACACACACCTTTTTACAGAAAATAATTATATCTGCAGCTGTATTTCCTACATGAATCCTGAGAGTTCTGAACTTGTCCAAAAGAGGTTGAGGACATCCCAAAGTGCAAAGGTTGTTTCCAACGAACTCCCTCCTTCCATCCATCCATCCATCCATCCATCCATTCTTTTGTTAAACCATCGATTCATCCATCCACCCAATTATCCAATCATCCATCTATTAACCGTATATCCCTATATCCAACCATCCATCCATCAGTGGTTCCTACCAGGTTTCCGATGCTCAGCATGCCGTTGAACTCGTCGGTCATCGGGTAGTGCTCCATGGCCATGAAGAGTGTGTTGAGGACGATGCAGATGGTGATGGCGAGGTCCAGGAAGGGGTCCATCACCATGATCTTAACCAGCTGCTTCAGCTTCAGCCAGTTGGGGGAGCACTCCCACACAAGGTAGCGGTGGGCGAAGACGTACCAGCACGGGTGACACTTCTTGTGGGCCTCTTCCAGCTCTGCACGAAATGAGATTAAAAAAAACAAGAGAGGAGAGTTCAGAATAGAAAAATGAAAGGGAGGTTGTTGAGGAAGAGTAGGTGTAAATAAATAAAACATTAATTAACGAGGAGAAAGGGAATTAGGGAAATTAAAATGTGCAAAAGAATTGATTGTTTATTTATGATGAGATAAATGAATCTGATGTTAACTGAAATTATCTCACGTAATACTTGAAATTAAATAACAATAAAAACTAATTTCTGGGAGTTCATCTCCTTGCATCCTTGGAAAAAAACTGTTCAGTATATTTTAATACCTGTACTGCGTAGGAAGAAATTAGAAACACTTGGCGTCGGACACCCCAGAACAATAAATCAAACTGACCCTGCCACCGGTGCTGTGTTTATGAAGTAAAGAAAGACGCTCATTTGAGTACCACTGAAATGAATAACAGAGCAATCTCTGAAGGTCACCCCACACAGCTTTTCTGAGCTGGAAGTAAAACAGAATATCATGAAACATCACAACTTATTCTGCTACACGTTTTACTTTGCAGATTTTGCAACAAACCTGCCAAAAAAAACCAAAAAAAACCCACTGGATATCAGTCAGCTGCAGCATGCTGGAGGAAACTAGCGCTCACGTTAACAAGCCTAAAAAACAAAGCATGGACGTTTCAGAAGCAATTCAAAACAACATCGAAACTAGTAATAATGAGACTAAGTGTTGTTTAAGATCAAATACCATTAGCAGATGTGTTTTCTTGCTAAAAGTACGGCCGTGACTGGTTTTTAATTTTTTGGTATTGGCAGACAGCTGCTCTCTCCTCAAGCTTATGTATAAGCTGTCAGGATAACTAACAAGCTTGCACAGTTATCAGTATCATTTATGTGATGGTCAGACATTTTTGAAAAGAAAAACATCAGTGTCAACACTCTTCCCCAAGTAATCTGTGAAAGAATGGATATGTCTTTTCTTGACATTGTTTCTGACAACATTACATAAATGATCCCTACAGAGATTGACATTTTTGTAAAAAAAATAAAATAAAAATAAGACCCTTTTTTTGTATCCAGAAACAGCTGTTACAACATTGTCTTCAAAGCCACCAGACTGCATTGAGAAAAGCTGTAATTTTACCTTTTCAGAACACGAGGGTTGCTGTTATACCTCAGCCTCACAAGGTTACCCCATTTTTATTTATGACTTTGATTGTTAAAATGACGAGTTACAGTCCAAGACAGCATTTGTGTTGCACGAAATGAGAGCAATTGAGAAAATGGTAGACAAAACCTGCCATTTAAAATGACTGTTTTTGTCAATGGAGTCTGGTTGATTTGAAGACAGTGACGAACAAATAGGTATACATCTGTAGGAATAATTCATCCGATGTTGTCAGGCACTAAGAATAACAATCTGAGCAAAAAGAACACCTTTTAGTGGGCGTGCTTTTGCTTTGGTGGATATAATATCGAGGATTATGTTGCAGCTATTACAGCCTGGTATGTGGCTGCAGGCTGAAGCAATTTACTGGAGCAATTCCGAACTTTCTGTACCTTTTAGACATTTAGACCCAAGAATATGTAAAAACTAGGGCAGAGAGAAAGACAGAGAGGATGAGGGGTGTACAGATGGAGAGAGGGCAGCAGAGGGGTTTTTTGTATTTTGCCGTATAATGATCTGTTCTGTAAGAGCAGCGAAAGCCGTAGGGAGAGACAGTGACTCAGCAGACCTACCACACACGCACACACACAAGATAACAAATCTGACACATGAATATCATCAACACAAACACACACACACACACACACTGAAAGATTCAATGATCTCATGGTTAATGAGGGTAACCAGGATAACTCTCTCTCCCTCCCTCTCTCTGTCTCTCTGGCACAAACAAAGCCAACGATCCCCCGGGGTTGGCTGGGCCAGCGACACACACAAACACACACTTTCATACTAAACTCAGACATGGTAGCACAATTCTGTTTCGGCACACAGATCCAGAAAAAATCAGAAAAATACGCAGTTACACAATCAAACACACAGCCTCCCAACACAAGCACAAAAACAAACAAACTGAGGTAAAGAGTAAGACAAAAACACCAACAAATATGAGATCAATTACAAAAATCCAGAGGCTTTCCCAATTGAAGGCGACAATACCAAATCATGGGTTAAAAACATAAACTGACTATTATTTTTACTAAGGCTGTGCTGTTAACTTTACAAAGCCTTCTTTATGATTACAGTTAGTCCTCCAGAGTCTGTGATTAGTCCCTAGCAACCGTCTGCTTTCCTTAGTAACGGTGAATTATTTTTTAACAACGATGATCTTTGCAGGAATATCAGAGCTAACTGTATGCATAATTGGCCAATCAGAATGAAGTATTTTACACAGCCGTGTAATGAGACATTTTTAATGATGCCGTCGAAGCAGCTTGTCAATCAAAGGTCCCCCGCCCTAAATCCTCCCCTCTTTAACTCTAAACAGACTCTAACAGGAACATCATGCTGTTTTGAAGAAGCCTTGAAAATAGAGATAAGAGACCATAAACTCATTAAAAAAATAGTAGAATAGTAGAAGTAGGAACTTTTAGCTTCTCTACAATCAGACACTAGGGTTTCAGTCACTTACATCCAGTTCTTATACAGACAGGTAGCTGTAGTCCTGCCCGACAAATGAGATTATGTGTTTGATTATACCTGGCTATTTTTTAATTTTTTTATTGTCTAAAACTTTTGAATGCGGCTGGTGTCGTTCCTCACCCTCCATGGCGTCGGTGAGGTAGCTGGCGGCACTGAGCGCTCTCCCCCTCCGTACTGACTCCTGTGTGGACGAAGGACGAGGAAGCAGCATCGTACTGAGCTCCGTAGTCGACGTGGGGACCTGAGACACAGAGAGGAGGAATTCAATTCAGCTTCTTACACGGTTATTACTCCCAAAAATGAATTTAAAAAAAACCCCACTAAAAATCACAACTTTAAAAACAAAGTGAAGATAGGCTCCTCCAACACCAACATTTATCCCTGTCTTCATATTATGTAAAGGATAATGACCGACGAGGTGTCCATTATCAGGAATTAATGGACAACGTGGAGGCCTAAGCTGTCCGACGTGAAGCAAAGAACGGCGGCCTCTGGGAAGGACGTGTGTTATGTGCAGATTCTGAAGGAACGAGTCTAAAACCTGCAGCAGTGTTGGCTCTTTATGTGTGTGTGTGTGTGTGTGTGTGTGTGTGTTTAGGAAGGACACGTCAGTAATGTGCCTGTGCTGGTGTGTGTGGCTTAGCCCAAAGGACAATAATGAAGTCACTTCTCATGTTTTATGGCCTTTTTTTGCTAATATCATCCATAATACATCGTATTATTGGTATTTTATAGTTAGTGAGTGAATGTGTTTATCAGTTAATGTGGCATCTATTAAGGGGAAGGGGTAAATGGCTTCAATTCAAATTTATAACAACTCAACTTTATTTATAAAGCACTTTACACACAACACTGTAGATCCAAAGTGCCTCACAGAGCAGATAGACGAAAACTATGCATGTTCACATATAAGAAGGCAACAGACAAAGAAAGTTTGACACGGTTCTCAACAGTTCGACATCTCCTCCTCAGGGGAGTTTAGACCCCTCAGCTCTCACAGAGGCAAACCTGCGTGAACCGTCATTTGCCCAGGTGTGATTACACAACACTTCCTGGTAACTGTTCCTCCAATGAGATGTGACGCGCGGGCCTGAAGGTCGCCGCCCACGACGACGCCTACATCCTGTCTGTGTGCCAGGCAGGGAAGCACCAGGGAAACACACACACTCACACACACAAACAGCAGGCAGCCGTGCACTAATTTAGCTTCCTTTAGTGGCTGTGGGTTGTCATGGGAACATTTCCGTGGAAACCAAGCATGTGGCCCCTCTTCCCCTTCCTCCCACTCGTCTCACCATCAGAGCGAGCAGCAAAAGGTCAGGTTCGAGCTTTCCACGGACACGAGGGCGCGGATTTATTTTTTAGAAAGAGGTTATTTTTTAAAACTGAGCAGCACTTCAAATTAATTTACATCTAGAGATATAACGTTTTCTTTTTTTTGGGGGGGGGGGGTCAATAGTTCTTCAAATTGGGGAAAAATATGTTCAATTTCCAAGCAGGGATCTCATGTGTTGGAAAAGAAACCAAGTATAAAGTGTTAAAGACTGCAGTCCCTTGAGTGTCCACTAGAGGCTGTTTCCTGCAGTGAGTCAATCCCCTTAGAGCCCCATGTTAAAATGTCCAACTTTACAGCAGGAATAAACATGTTTACAACCTTGTCCAAAAACAATGTTGGTCTCTACAGCTAATTTCTATTTTCATGACAACTGTTCTGGCAGGCTGGATTTTTATACCGCTCACCTGTTGACATTTAATTAAGGCTGAAAGTGATGAAGAATGAGGGGCTTCATCACTTGAGTGAGTCACTGAACCCTCATGTTTGTGTTTGTGTTTTTTTTTAATTGAAAAACTGGACAAATAATACAGGTTTCTGGTTTATGATACTAACCAGCATCCAGAAAGTTTGGACTTTGTTTTTGAGGGAAATTCTAGTATTACATTATTTATTTTGCACTAAATATTTAGACACTTTATCAACACTTTGCAGAAAAATACCATTGTTAAAGCAGCTACATTCACAGTGAAGACATAAAACACCGGCGATTAGATCATGTAGGCACATAAAAAACATAAAACAGAATAAAAATGTCTTCACCCTGACTGCTGTTAAGATTATAGTACAAAAAGAAAAACAACTTTTAACTTAATGACAATTTATAAATCCTTCTATATTGGTTCTCTACTAAACTTGTTCTTCATCTCTTTCTGAATCATCTTCCTCTACTATTTAACTATATATCTCCTTCCCTTTCTTCTTCTTCTTCTTCTTCTTCTTCTTCTTCTTCTTATATAAGCCTTTAGCTATCAGGCCAGGCAGTCAGCAGGTGGAGGTGCCTGAACACCTCCAGGCGTGGAGCTGCCGTGTTTGTCCTCATGATACTCTAACCTGGTGCCTTCTGGGAAAAAAAGGAGGACTGCAAACAAGTATAAAAATAAAAGAAATCCCTCATGACATGTAACTGTCTGCCTCTCAGCTGCAGGTTTTCATAAACTTCTGTGTGAAGAAAATACAAAAACTAACATCTAAAAACTGCAGCTCCGCGTGTCTGAAAGCTTCAAATCTAAAGTCATGTCCCGCACAAGAAACACATTTTTAAAAATGGGATCGATTCACCCCGAATATTCTCAGTGTCACTTTTCAGTATGTATTATTTTGATATCACAGAAAAATCTAAATATCATAGCAGGCAGACAGCCACTCAGTTTAAATCCATTCTGTTGTTCCACTTTTGGTCTTTTTTCCAGCGCTTAATGGGATACTGATCAATAATTATAGCAGTGATCTGATTAGGGGACAAAACTGTGTTGCTCTGAAATAATGGCACACTGTAATGCTCTGTCAGGTTGGTCCAGAACATGGGCGAAAAGGATAAAAGCAAACATGTTTCGGTATCAATTCAAAATGCATAAACACTATAAGGTATGTACCCAATTTTAAGAGTTCTGCTGAGATTAAAATCCAGAGAAATTCAGGCTTTATTCAAGGTAATGGTGCCTTTATCTAGTGACTTATTGATGACCTCATCCCCCTCTTGCTGCTTAAACTTTTAGGTACTGTAAAGACGCAGTATCCCTGATGATCTGTCAGAGCTACTTTACCATCCACATGATAAATTCACCTCTTCGTCTCCATCACTCACTCCCATCAGTTCCACAGTGTTCCACAGAGAGCCCCCATCTCTAAACGCAGATGTTTTGTGTTTTTGCATTCACTTATGAATTTGAATCGTTTCTGAATTTGCAGCGTGTTTCTCCTAAGTTGCAGGTCGGTTGTCCTTGTCAGCCACGATGCCAGAAGCTTCCAATGAGAGCGTGTGTTGCTGTGTGAGTGTTTAACATGTGAACCCCCAGACATTCACAAAGACACACTGAGGGTTTCTCTGTACTTTTGTGTGTTTGGTCACTGAGTCATGCAGTGTGAGTGTGATCTGATTATCATATCTGCTGCTTGTTTCTAAAAGGACATAACGCACGATGTGTGTGTGTGTGTGTGTGTGTGTGTGTGTGTGTGTGTGTGTGTGTGTGTGTGTGTTTAGGAAGGACACCTAAGTAACGTGGTTGTGGTGGCATGTGAGGCTTAGCCCGCGATGCCATTGCACTGACACTATGTGTATTACGGTATATGTGTGCGTGTGCTCATGCAGATATGGGGAATACCACTGCTTTGTTATCTGATATGGTTGATATGAGTGTGTGTGTGTGTGTGTGTGTGTGTGTGTTTAGCCCATGATATCAGAGTGGAGTTATGCAAAGCGCTGATTCATAATTCACATGTCTGAGTGTCAGATCGCTGTAGACTTCACCAATGTTTCCACTTCAACAAACACACACACACTAACAGACACACACGGTACTCACACTCTCCTCCTTGACCTTCTCCATGGTACAGGCAGGCAGCTGCCCCTGTAGCGGTGATGAGGAAACCCCGTTCTGGTCCATGGCAACAAACAGCTTCCCGTTGACGTTTAGAGTTGGATAAAAAACCTGGAAAGAAGAAATAAAAAAAAGTTAGGAACCCAGGGACAAATCTGCTTTATTTTTTATGTATATTCTTATATAACTTATTTTTTGTCGTTGTTTGCCTTCATTTCTCCACTTAAATGTTCCGACGAGGTCTTAAGTGTTGTCTGATTAGCCTACATGTAAAACTAGTGCAATTCCCTTCTATAACTGTATCTAACCATGGCTTTTAACTGTCCTAAATATCCCATATTGTTCTCACTTTCACCTATCCTGTTGTTGCCTTGTACTTTTGTTTTCCCGTTTTTGTTTTTTCTCATTTAATCACAAAATATTTACTCATAACAATTCAAATCCAATTTTATCAAAGTTCTTTGGATTACCTGGGAGCCTCGACTGGCGGTGCTGAAGGTGCTTGGTCTTCGTTTGGGCCACGGGTGGGGCAGGATTCCGCTGAAGGTCCCCCCGCTGTACGTTCGACCCCCGACGCCCTCCACCACGTCGCCCGGCACACTGTACTCGTCATCTGCCATCTCCCCCTCTGACCCTCGGCTCCTCAGGCGGAAGTTGAAGATGGAGGAGACCTGACTGCTCCGCCGAGTCCTGGTGGAGAAGGACCGGCCGAGGAGCGGGTGGAGGGGCTGGAGAAGTGCAGGGAAAAATGTTAGCTGTTCATTTATAAAATGTTACTTTGCTTACTCTTTATTTTAGAAACAATACGTTTCTTCTTGTCTCACCTTCCCCCCATCCGTCATGTCCACCTGCAGCAACTTCTCCTCCGATAGGTTCCCCTCCACATCAGCCACTCCCATTAGTGCTTGACTCCGCCTCCTCTCCTCCATGATGTCCAATGGCAAAGCGAATGGAGAGAGATCTGGTGACATCATCGAGTCGGTGTCCAGAGCTTTCTGAGCCGCAGCCTGGTGAACAATACAGAAAACGTAAATGATCCCAAATGTGTGTTGGACATTTATTCAGAAATGTACATATACGTCAGACTCCTCCTTTCTAATTTACCTGCTGCTCCTTCTTCAGCCTCTCCATGGCCACCTGAAACTCTCGCTCTTTCTGGGACGCCTCAGCGATGGTCGCCTGGTTCTGCTCCTCGTATGCCATGGCGACCACGGCCAGGATCAGATTGACCAGGTAGAAGGAGCCCAGGAAAATCACCACCACAAAAAACACCATGTAGGTCTTACCGGCTGATCGCAGAGTCTGCAGACACACAAAATACTTTTCTTTACTACTCGCTAAAACTTCTCTTTACGGTGTCCTCAACTGTCCAGCTGACAGCATCCAGAAAAGCAAGAAAAGAGAAGGTGACAAACTGTTCACCTTCAGTTATTAACATATTCTCACAGAGATTAGATTTGAATGCAGTAAAAAGGGCTTTATTGACCATCTAAGTCCTGGTTTTAACTGATATTTAGAATAATATTCAATATTTCAATCAAAAAAAAAACACGACCATTGAACATAAATCCTGATTTATGATTCCTTGTGAAACTTTTTCTCTTGAGTAAATAAGATGTGATAAACTCTTTTAACTGTCAATAAAACCACCTTAAATGGCGCTCTTCTGAAACATTTGGGAAAGATGTACCTGGTGGTAAAGGTTTTCCCAGTAGTCTTGTGTCATGAGGCGAAACAGGGACAGGAAGGCCCACCCAAAGGTGTCGAAGCTGGTGTAGCCGTAGTTTGGGTTCCTTCCTGCCTTCAGACAGTCGAACCCGTCCGGACATTTTCTGCAACACACACACACAAACCGGCTGTTACAGCATTTCTCTGTAGCTGTTGAAACATCTGCATATTTGTTTCGTACAAAGGATTGGAAAAGCAGATTTTGAGAAAACATTTGAAGGATCATTTAGACACCAACACCCTCATCAAGTATTCAAGAGTTATGTATCTGTAACTCCTGTGTCTCTAAAATCTGTGATTGGGAAATCTAACACCACAGGTTTGAGTAGAAAGTGGGTGTAGGAACACTTTGAAACCTGATAGATTTCAATCATAAATGTCTGTCTCCCCCTCCCTCTCTGACACAAACACCCCGCTCTGTTTCCTCATCAGTGTTTACGGCTAAAGGCTTGTTACCGCTGTGCAACCGGGACCCGCCCACACGTGTCACCATGGAGATGGAACATGTAACGCAGGGATGGCATTCATCATAATTGATATTCTACATTCATATCCTATCACATCCATCGCCGCCCACACAGTCACATCTGATCCACTGATGCACAGCAGCTCTGAGACGGTCAGCGGAGAGGAGGAGCCGATACTGCACATGACAACACACAACAACAGACTCACAGACTCAGACAACAACAGACTCACACAACAACAGACTCAGACAACAACAGACTCACAGACTCACACAACAACAGAATCACACAACAACAGACTCACAGACTCACACAACAACAGACTCAGACAACAACAGACTCACAGACTCAGACAACAACAGACTCACAGACTCAGACAACAACAGACTCACACAACAACAGACTCACAGACTCACACAACAACAGACTCACAGACTCAGACAACAACAGACTCACAGACTCACACAACAACAGACTCACACAACAACAGACTCAGACTCAGACAACAACAGACTCAGACAACAACAGACTCACAGACTCACACAACAACAGACTCACAGACTCAGACAACAACAGACTCACACAACAACAGACTCACAGACTCACACAACAACAGACTCAGACTCAGACAACAACAGACTCACACAACAACAGACTCACAGACTCAGACAACAACAGACTCACAGACTCAGACAACAACAGACTCACACAACAACAGACTCACAGACTCAGACAACAACAGACTCACACAACAACAGACTCACAGACTCACACAACAACAGACTCACAGACTCACACAATAACAGACTCACAGACTCAGACAACAACAGACTCACACAACAACAGACTCACAGACTCACACAACAACAGACTCACACAATAACAGACTCACAGACTCAGACAACAACAGACTCACAGACTCAGACAACAACAGACTCACAGACTCACACAACAACAGACTCACAGACTCACACAACAACAGACTCACAGACTCACACAACAACAGACTCACACAACAACAGACTCACAGACTCACACAACAACAGACTCACAGACTCACACAACAACAGACTCACACAACAACAGACTCACAGACTCAGACAACAACAGACTCAGACAACAACAGACTCACAGACTCACACAACAACAGACTCACAGACTCACACAACAACAGACTCACACAACAACAGACTCACAGACTCACACAATAACAGACTCACAGACTCACACAACAACAGACTCAGACAACAACAGACTCACAGACTCAGACAACAACAGACTCACAGACTCACACAACAACAGACTCACAGACTCACACAACAACAGACTCACACAACAACAGACTCACAGACTCACACAATAACAGACTCACAGACTCACACAACAACAGACTCAGACAACAACAGACTCACACAACAACAGACTCAGACAACAACAGACTCACACAACAACAGACTCACAGACTCAGACAACAACAGACTCACAGACTCACACAACAACAGACTCACAGACTCAGACAACAACAGACTCACAGACTCACACAACAACAGACTCACAGACTCAGACAACAACAGACTCACAGACTCACACAACAACAGACTCACAGACTCAGACAACAACAGACTCACAGACTCACACAACAACAGACTCACACAATGTAGAATGTATCAAACAGGAGGTCAAAGGCCTGAGCATCTTGAAATCAAGCTTTAATCTGTGGATGACTGAATACACAGAAGGCAGAAGTAGGGGTTTTAAGCTCAAAGGTCACATACTGTATTATCCTCAACAAGTTTAAATAAGTCTCAGAGCTCCCAAAAACTCAGAGGGCAGAACAAACACCTAGCTGTGGGAGAGTCACCCACCCGGGGGAGGGGTTACCGCCCTTTGTGATGTCATGAAGAGAGCATCTCCAAACAGCCTGTTTGAGAACACATTTTCTGAAAAGTGGAGCAGGCAAAAAATGTAAAGGATGGACTTTTCACATAATTTTTTTTATTTTTTTAGACAGGCTAGGGACACATATTAGTTTGATAAAAACATTACAGGAATGTGCTAATCAAAACGACTTGATTTGCAAACAAAACTCTTGGATTTGCTCACTGCACTTATAAAACTTCTAGTTCAATCATCTCCGAGGATTGAGTGTCAGTCCTTTTCAGAGTCTGGAATTTTTCACTTTTACTTTAACAAAGAAGTTAATTTCTGTTGTCCTTAGTTTACATTTACAAAAGTCCCTTTTAAAAAAAAAAAAATCTGTACTTCTATTAAAGTAAAAAATGTTTTATTGCCACCTGTGATCTTATGGCATCATAATTAAGTGTTAACCTCTCACTGTTTTTAAAAGGTTGAGAAGTGTGAAGTTGAGAAGCTCTGACTCTTCATTTGAGCTCTTTTTGGGATTCTGGAGGTTTATCTTAACACTTAAGATGCTGAGTTTATATCACCAGAACTGCCCTCTTCCATCAGAAAAAAAAGCACGTCTCCGCCTACTGCTCTCCTTCTCTGCAGCTGAAACCCTAATCCATGCATTCGTCACATCCAGAATTGACTACTGCGACAGCCTTCTTTATGCTTCATCATCCGAAGTCCTCGATACATTTCAGTGCGTGCTCGCTTCCTCACACACTCCCACGACCACATCACCCCTCTCCTACAGAACCACCACTGACTCCCAGGTCCCCAACGAACCTGCTCCACCCCCACACTCCTTCCAACTATCTGCGCTCCACTGAAGACAACCTCCTCTCTCCATCACTCAGGACCAAGCACCACACCTGGGACGACAGAGCCTTAACCATCGCTGGCCCCTCCCTCTAGAACTCTCTCCTCAAACACATCCGAGAGCGTACAGAGCTGTCACAATTCAAATAACTGATCAAAACCCACATATAGAACTGATTTAATTGCCAATGTTGTGCTAGGTCTAAATGTGACACTGTAAACACTAAATTACAACAAAAGTATTTGATTCCTAAATGGAATGGGGTTAAGAGCACAACAAGTGGAGGAATTTGATCTTCATTTGACTTTTATTCAACCGGAAGTCCCTGAGAGTAAAATCTTTTTCAGTGGATGCTAACTTTCAGCTTGCAGCGATGTTTTGTTAAGTGTTAAATCATAAATCTGAAGCCTGTGAGTGAGCTGGAGGAGTTGTGGTGCTCGAGGAAGAGTTTGACATTAACAGAATCAAAAACAGCGCAGCGTGAACAAACCTCTGGTTGAACAAAGCTCTGACTCACAGACGAGCTCCAGGCTGACTCACAGAGGTTGCCGCTGTGCAGACGCTATCTGGGGATTCAAACCGACAACCTTAGCCCACCGCGCTGACCTGTCCCGGCCGGCACCGCCCCCGCCGGGCTGCCGCACACACCAGGGGCGGTTTGAAGCAGCGGCTCACTCTGAATCATCCGGTAGTTATGCATGTATTTATTATCACCACAGCATTTGGTGGGAATGGTAATTCATTGATTACACAGACAAATGAAATATTCAGTTATGTAAGACTCACATTAAACAGCTGTGTGACATTAAGAGATTAAATGAAACATGTGGGAGGAAATCAGTTACATCAGGTTTTTGCTTCTACACCAAAATGAAGTCAAAGAATACATCAGGGGGGAACAGTTTACTATGAACAATGACATGCAGGGGATAACTACAGGTTCATAATCACAAAGTTTTATTCACCAAAAAATTGCATTGAATACAGTTAAATGAAATAAAATTAATGAAGTACTGTCAAATGAAATAATTTATTGATGTTATGATAAGTTAACTGAACTGACTTCTTTCAGTTCAGTAAACGATTGAAGGAAAACTTCCGTAATTGATACTGATACACTTTTAAAAAGCCTAACCGTTGTTGTACAGCAGGTATTTATAATTATTAGAAACCATTTCTCTTCCTTTAATTATGTTTTATATTTAAACAGTCATCAAGCATATTCTCTCCCGTGCGTTCAACCTGCCATATTCTAGCCTGAATATATTATTACTAACTTCATTTAATTATCATTTCAAGAAGATACTATTTAAAGAATCTTTCTGATGTTTGTGTGTTTATTGTCCTAGTTGTAGTGTTTGTTCTGTTTTTTTTTCTCTCCTGTTACCTTCATGTCTTTGTTTCTTGTTTTCATATTTCTGTATCGTATGTCCAGGACCCCCTCGAAAACCAGATGGTTCATCTCAAGGGGTTTATCCTGATTAATAAATGTGTATATATATATATATTATGTGCATATGTTTTAGTTTCTCTGTCAGTATATGTTCACCACTCTTGAGATTCCCTCTAAGAGCCAGTAGAACCAGCATTAGTAGATTTTGATGTAATACAGCAGAAAGGCAGAAAAGCAGCGCTGTATCAGATTCTGCCATCACAAATTCTCGGTCTTTGACCTTTGAAGCACTCGACTGGAACAGTCAATTTCATGCCATTTAAATCACTTCCTAACTAATAGGATTTATATTATGAAACCAAAAAACACATTCCTAGCTTGTGTCGTTGCAAAGTAATCATCGTCAGCCTGCCAAGCTGCTTTGAAGGTGATGCAAATGTAATGTCAAAATATCAGGTATTATGAGCTGCTCGTATACAGTAACAGCTTTGGTAAAAGCACAGACCTTCAGATTAAAAAACAATCAATAATCTAATGCAAACAATAAAGCAACAACAATCAATTTTAATGCAATAAAAACATTTCAACACAGTGCACTTCTTGTCCAAACATTACGGTAAGAAAGCTGAAGAAGAAAACAACTTGCTGCTGATCCAAACATTAGTCACATCAACAACAACCGGTTATACTGTCAGCCAATGACAGACCACTGTGAGGCTGATCATACCGTCAACCAATGACAGACCACTGTGAGGCTGATCATACCGTCAACCAATGACAGACCACTGTGAGGCTGATCAAACCGGCTCAGTTTACTGTAACAAAGCATCATGCTCATCTAATTTGAATGTGTCACATATCTGCTCATTACGGTTCTATTCTATTCTATTCTATTCTTACACAAACAGGTGCCTCACTGGGCAAAAACTGGCAAGCCAAAATATGAAAGAATAACTACAAAATACATATACCTGTGGGGAGGGATTCTGTTATGTATCAGTCATGCGTCCTTAAATTATTTGCAGGTCTTTTGTGATAATTCAGACATCAGGGGTAAAAATAAGTATGTGTCATGCAGATGTGTAATGAGGTCATAAGATGCAGGAAAGCTGCTCGTCTAAACACTACGGTAACAGTAATCAATAATAACATCATTTACAGTGTTTACTGGCACAGTTATGAAAGTTACATCTAGTAACAAAATTAAAAGGAGCTGCTGATACAAACATTACAGTAATAGAAATCAATGCTGATAGAATTAGAAGGTGCACCATGATGTGAACATTGGATACAACACACACACGCACACACACACACACACACCTCAAGTCATCTTGATGCCACTCGGACTGACACCAACTCTGAGCCAGGCCACTGCATCTTACACACACACACACACACACACACACACACACACACACACACACACACACACACACACACTGATTATGATGTATGTGTGTATGATCCCTTCACTGCCATCCAGCCGTCCAGCCATCTCGTGGCGAGTGCGTCAACATGGTGGCATGTGAGTGGAGAGAGTGGAAGTGAAGTGTGTGTGATGGGCTGAC